>NC_090879.1:51071341-51093841 GCF_036669935.1 Montipora foliosa
TGCTTACCACATAGGAAACACTTTCTTGTTAGGGTTGGGCAGTTGACAGCTTTATGACCTCGGGTGTTGCACTTAAAGCAATGCAGAGCTGGTGGATTAATCTGCATGTTCTTGGCTTCGTCCCTCTCAGGCTGCACTGTTGGCTTTCTGCTCGCTGAGCTGAACAAATGTTTACCATGGGCCTCCAAGTACTGGTCAGCGATCTTCGCAATCTTTGCTAGGGTCTCAGGTGCCCTTTCTCGCAGGTGAATTGCCAAATCCTTAGGGCAAGAGTCAATAAATTGTTCTTTCACGATCAAGTCCTTAAGACCATCAAAGCTTCGCGCAGTATTCGAAAGCTCTAGCCACCGTAACAGGTATCTGTCCAATCGCACAATAAACTGCTCCGGACTTTCGTCAACTTCTGGTTTGGATGCTCTAAATTTTCGACGATAGCCGTCTTCGGTAAGGTCATATCTCTTCATTAACGCAATCTTTACCTTGTCATAATCCTTAGCTGCGTCCTCCGATAGACGTGAATACACTTCTAGTGCCCGTCCAGACAACAGAGCACTGAGCTTCGATGCCCATCCATCTTCTTTCCACTTAGCTGTCTCGGCAAATCTCTCGAACCTCTGCAAATACGCGTCCAAATCGTCTTTACCGTCAACAAACGAGGGGAGTTTAGGTGCCTTAGCCCGATCCTCTCTCACTTCAGGACGTCCGTCAGCATTTTCCAAAGCCAAACGTGCAATCTCCAGCTCATGTACTCTTTTTGCCGCTTCAATAGCCTCTTTCTGTTTCAACAGCTCGGCTTCCATCTCCAATTTTCTTAGTTCGCGTTCTTGTCGCCTAGTTTCTCTCTCTTCATCTTCTCTTCTTCTATCTTCTTCAAGTAATCGATGTTTCTCTTCCTTTTCTTCTTCAAACCGCCTCCTTTTTTCTTCTCTTTCTTCCTCCAATTGTCTTCGTTTTTCTTGTTTTTCTTCCTCCAATTGTCTGAGTTTTTCTTCTTTTTCTTCCTCTTCTCTCACAAACTCGAGAAGCTTTTCTCCTTGCAATCCGAATTCTTTCTCCATCTGCAAAAGCTTTTCCATTTCCATAGCAGATTTCCACAGCAAAAACACAATATACTCTCTTGCACAGTTCTTCTTACTTTTTCTGTAACTCCTTCTTGAATTGTCCTTTCCTGGTTTCTGTAGTCAGCAAACAAATGAATTCCTCTCCCGGACAGGCCCCCAATGTTACGAGTTCGAATGTTTTGAGGAAAGTTAGTTTGCAACTAAACTGAACGCAGGGTTGTCGGAACAACAACAAGAAGATTTATTCCAAAGTGAACGTAGTTTCCACGAAGTAAAACTCTGAACAACACGTACTCAATAAACTTACACGGCCTCCGCCAACTTGAATAAACACAGCTTCTGTCACACTTGACTAAACACGGCCAACGCCAACTCTCTTCGCTTGTGAAAAACTAGTTAAAAAAACACTCCGCTTGGACTCGTCTACTTATATACTCTGACAATAAACTTCTAGAACTTTCTAAAATAGTAATGAATCTATTATAGAAAGATTACAAAACACACCGATTTAGAAACGCTTACGCACGAACCTAAAAATAAACAAACTACGAACTCTCGCGAAGCTTCTAGACAGTAACGCTAGTCACGCAATACTATTTTTCGTAACATCCACTTATGTCCAGAATTGACCCTAATGAAATGCACGTCGAATTTTGACTTCCAACACGAAATTTCCCGTTAAGTATAAGCATTTTCTATCTTTTTAAGATAAAAGTTAGGGTTAGCGTCATTTTAAGGTTAGGGTAACTACTGCTGTGTATCTTTATTTGAAGATAAGAGTATAGGGGACACTTTATGATGTTAATTGTCTGTAGTCTTAGACTTGAGTGGTGTTGAAGTTGGGGCGAAGACCAAGGAGACGCCTCATGAGGTTTAATGAAATCGGTGTGCATCTAAGTAGGGTGAATCCTGGACATATCTGTGCAAGCCATTTGTCTTCTCATGATCATTACCTCAATCACAGACACACTATATTGCCCTTGTTGCTATCAATAGAAATTACATCAACTGATTTGCCAACACCAATTCTACGTGTACATGGCACACACCATTGTCAAAACAATGGTACAGAACCATGATACAATGTATCATGACTTCTAAGAGCTTTAACAGTGGGGAAAGGGAAGATAAGAAAATAACATCCTTTTTTACATTGCCAAAAGAATGGAAGCAATAATTGGTGTGAAGAGGGTGGTTTTACTCACAATTCATGTGCTCTTTTGTATTCTAAGGAAGGGCAGTTTGATAGACTATTGCCTTCTGTTTTGTTATACCAGACTGACACAGGATTTACAATACCCTGGAGAGGTACTGCACAAAAATGCAATGTGTTAATATGAACTGTACCTTTTATCTCTGCCTTGACCCATTTTTCCTTTCCAAAAATTAATTTCCTCTGATTTCTTTGACAATAATTTCCTCAATCTTCTTGTTCCCTTCATGGTCATATCTCAAGGGTTTAAGACAAAGCAAATCAAATGATTAAAATTAAAATGAACATGCAGGTAAGGTAATTTCCACCTAGGTGGCATCTCTTAGCTAGAGGGTGTAATCATTGGAAGTACCATTTGGATATGAAGTACATGTACAGTGTAACATGCTTTGTAAGATGTAATTATGCTTGCTAGAAGTAGAGAATCATTATCTTAAACCTAGGTCATGAAATCATATTTTTAAAATGATATTTTAACACAATTGACCAAATTGCTATTCTAACTCTCAAAAAGGGATTAACAGCTCTTGCACTACTCTAACTCTGTCAATGAAAGCCAATTGTAAAGTCACAACTCTCTTTGAAATTCAGTAGCAGATAAAACCTTAAATTGCATAATCTCAGCAATGTAAAATCATGCTTTCAAAATAAAATTTTGACATCATTGACAAAAGTGCAGCCACTTTGTCCACTCAAAGATGGATAAAAAGCTTTGACACAGCCCACTCCAAGATGGACAGCCTGACTTTTGTCAATGAAAGCCAATTACTGTTAAGTCAAACCTCTCTTGGAAACTCAGTTGGCAATATAATTGGCATATCCTAACCTCAACGAAATCATATGTGCAAAATGAAATTTGGACATCATTGACAAAAGTGCCATTTTGTCCACTCAAAGATGGATAAACAGCATTGGCACAGCCCACTCAGAGATGGGCAGCCTGACGTTTGTCAATGAAAGCTAATTATTGTTAAGTCACAACTCTCTTTGAAACTCAGTGAGCAATATAATTTGCATAACCGAACCTCAACGGAATCATACGTTCCAAATGAAATTTGGACATCATTGACAAAAGTGCCATTTTGTCCACTCAATGATGGATAAAAAGATTTGGCATAGCCCACTCAGAGATGGGCAGCCTGACTTTTGTCAATGAAAGCCAATTATTGTGAAGTCAAACCTCTCTTGGAAACTCAGTGAGCAATATAATTTGCATAACCCAACCTCACCGGAATCATACGTTCAAAATGAAATTTGGACATCATTGACAGAAGTGCCATTTTGTCCACTCAATGATGGATAAAAAGATTTGGCATAGCCCACTCAGAGATGGGCAGCCTGACTTTTGTCAATGAAAGCCAATTACAGTTGTATTGTTAAGTACAACTCTCTTTGAATCTCAGTGAGCAATATAATTTGCATAACCTAACCACAACAAAATCATAATGTTCAAAATGAAATTTTGACATCATTGACAAAAGTGCCATTTTGTCCACTCAAAGATGGATAAACAGCTTTGGCACAGCCCACTCCAAGATGGGCAGCCTGACTTTTGTCAATGAAAAGCTAATTATTGTTAAGTCAAACCTCTCTTTGAATCTCAGTGAGCAATATAATTTGCATAACCTAACCACAACAAAATCATAATGTTCAAAATGAAATTTGGACATCATTGATAAAAGTGCCATTTTGTCCACTCAAAGATGGATAAACAGCTTTGGCACAGCCCACTCCAAGATGGGCAGCCTGACTTTTGTCAATGAAAGCCAATTATTGTGAAGTCAAACCTCTCTTGGAAACTCAGTTGACAATATAATTGGCATAACCTAACCTGAATGAAATCATACTTTTAAAATAAAATTTTGACATCATTGACAAAAGTGCCATTTTGTCCACTCAAAGATGGATAAACAGCTTAGGCACAGCCCACTCAGAGATGGGCAGCCTGACTTTTGTCAATGAAAGCCAATTGTTAAGTCACAACTCTCTTTGAAACTCTCTATATTTGTACAATTTGCATGACCCTAATGAATAAATTCATGGCATATTGAAAATTGTACAGCATTGATGAATGTGTTATTTTGTTGTCTGGGAGATATATTATGCAGCTTTAGCACAGCCCACCCAAAGAAATTTGGGACTACATATACCACAATGAGAGAGAGAGGTGTATTTAATTACAGTAATTTCCAATACAGTTGCCTCCTCATACAAGAATAATTATTATCATCCAGAAGTGGTCAGACAAAAAAAAGGGAAAGAAAAACCAAAAAAGAAAGAGGATAAAGTTTGGATACCTTGGTCCTGAACTTGGTTAAATTTTAGTGAACATTAACTTTTGGACAGCAGAAAATTCCACTAACAATAGTCCAGGACAGCTGTATGTGACATAGTTGAGGTAGAAATTGGTACAAATGAGTATTCATGTTTGCATCGGCTTCTGCAAGATGGTGAACATTGGTTCCCACCACGGTTTATTTCTGAAAGATTACTGTATTTGTGATTTTGTATAGCATAGACAAGGGAGCATCTATTTACCAACCTGGCACTTGTCAGAAAGCCTGCAAAATCCTCCCTCTGTTTCCTCAATTCTCTGTAGGTCTTTCTGACAGCATCCTTTTATATAAACGCAAAAAGAAAATCACCATGGTTGGCTTTCTCGAGATCTCAGTCATTTTAAGTGACACAGGACAATGTCCACCATACCTTTAAGTGAATGAGAGGTGCACAAGTCCCATAGATTCTAACCACTTTTTAAGGAAAATAGGGAGTGTTTTTTAGCTTCAAAGGCACGAGCCTCGTGGGAGGAATGGGAGAATGCCACCCAGGAAATTTTGCAAATCTAGTTTCTCCTAAGTGGCATCTCCAGCATTAGCATGGGAGCAAGCTCTCTTGCAGGGTGGGTGGCCCACCCCGCAAGAGAGCTTGCTCGCAGGCTACTCCTGCATTGAACATCATCTTTATGACACATCCTTTCGCATGAACTTAATATTCAGTATGGAGCTATTTCCTTGCCATGGAATAAAAAATCCCTGATGAACTGAGCCTCTGTCGCACGAAACGCGTAGGAGAATAAAAAGAGTCATACAAGTACTTGTTCGCAGAAATGCTACAAACTGGCTTAAAGGAACACACGTAACTCTAAACCTCAACATATAAACTTTGCCGCTAAAGCACTAAGGTGATATCTTCGTTCACAATTCTTATGGAAATACATTGATTTCACAATCGCTGTAACTCTTACTCGGTAAGATTTTTCTCGGTACAGTACTGTAATCATAATGTAACAATAAACGTTCTTGGTAAAACTCATATATTGATTACAACGCATTCAGTAACAAGTTTTGAACGAAGGACTCTGGAGTTCACTTAATTTGACCGAGACTGAAAACAATAAGATTGCAGCAAACTACAATTCAGTACTTACGGAACAACTTGGATCAACCGACGTCGACGAGGGCTGTTTGGAACTGAAGAGACTCTTCTTCGCTTTTGATTTGCACATTGCGTCCAAACGATCGTTAAGCTTTTGGTTAACGGACCTCAGTTCAGCCAGCTCTTTCAAAACGGCTTCCATGGGACTTTGGGGTCACTTTTTGCTGTACTTGAGCATTGCTAGTATTTGGGCAACCTTCCCGTGAAACCATTTTATCTTTTGCCGAAACCGAAGGACTTCAAGAGAACGACCAAAGAGCGAAATAGCAAGATTCAAAAGGCGCGCAATTAAAATTGACCTCGGTTCAAAAACGAGGCAATCATGCGCGGTAAGGACAAAATGAGAGAAGGTTTCAAATCTTCATGTCGAAGAGTGAATGTGGAAGTTACAGTTTAAGCGAAGCAATATTGGTGTTCTTCAGATAGCGTTTCGAGAAGATTGTATCATTTTCATTTCGCGATTCATTGCCATAAAAGGGAAGCATCAGAACATTGACACTATAATCGTGTGTCCTCTTTATTTGACTCCGATATATCTTTTTGCGGCCTTATGCGCCTCCTGGCGCGGAGAGATCTAAGTGAAATATCTTTTTGCGGCCCAGTATTACTCCGTCTGTATCTTTGCATTTCTATTGAAACTTGGATAGATATTTGCGAGGCTTGTAGAAGGCTGCAAGTATTACAAATGATTTCATTCTCGCAGTCGGTAACCCCTGGGGAAGCCAGCCAGGACGGGACGCCGGACCTTAGCCAGTCCTGATAATGCTAGTGATTCCTTCGTCCGGTTTTGACTAACTGCCCCTGGGTTTCCGATGTCAAAGGTTTTTAAAACAAAGATCAAGGAGACACTACAAAGTAGAACTATATTATACCTTGTTGAAAATGTTAATGTTTGTAACTGACTTCTAATATATACGTGTGGGTGGTTTTTTAGGACGTTTTGGCTAATGTTTCGGTTAATTCTTAAGCCTTCATAAGTAGGGTTGATGTTTTAACGCGTGATTTAAAATAACGTTGCGCGAGCGGTATACGCGACCCTTTACATTTGAGGGTCATTGACTAGGAAGATGGGAGTAATTTTATCATATCATATACCCCTAGGCGTCACGTGGACTTGCTTCAAAGGCTTTTTCTCACTTACAAGCTTGATAGCAAAATTTTTAAACTCAGTGAGGTTATTTCTGAATCGAATTTAATTTTGCGAGTCTTGGACGTATTTTGGGTGTTTCTGGTCTTGAAACATGTTCAAGATCGCTTTTTTAGAATAAGTAAACCCCTGATTAAGAAAGGAATTAAGGCTTAAGTTTCTTAAGAAACTGTGATGCTGCGTCGTTGACCTTTAGAGCGTTTTCCCTTATCAACTCGTTTGATAAGCTAAATTTTCGTAGGTCCACAAAGAGGTTTTCGGATCCTAAGAGGTTTTGGGGTTTTGGGCTGAGTTCCAAACATGGCTGGTGTAATCCTGTAAGTACTAATAAAACTTATCGGTTGTCCTAATATTTAGCGCTTTCCTTGCTTTCAACTATACCGTGATTAAGTGAGATGTATGATGCTGTATGAAGTTTTGCATCCGTAGCCTTCATTCGGTTCCCTTCGTTTTCGGAAGATATTTATAAAACAGGCCGTCTGTATGCACCATGTATATATATTTATCTTTCCCGAGAATTTCCGAGGTTGTCCAGGCTTCTTTTGATGAAAAATTGATGTATTTGCATGATGCAAAACAATTGTCCAGGTATTGTTTAGAGCGCAAATTCTGTAGTAAACATGTACGCTGAACTGGCGCCATTTCATTTTGCCGAAAGAGGAAAAGCCCCTTGGAAAAAAATCTCGATTTTCTGAGTGAATCCGTTTTGCGGAAACACGAATGAAACACCCCTACGCGTTTCAGTCAGCGGAAATGCTGCGGAAACGCGAAACAGTCCTGCAGCTCACTAGTTCCGATAACGTTTAGCCGATCATGAAAACCACGCTGCTGGACGACATACGGTACGTTTCATCGTTTAGTCGCCAGGGCTATAAGCTGGCTTAACAGTAAATCCCATCCTTAGCCTTACAAGAAGACATCTTTTCTGCGTCGATAGACTTGATCGCTAAAAGGAACAACCGCGCGCCGGTGGATCAGTTTGTTATGCAGGGATCGAGAGTTCGACTCCGGCCGGATCCCCAACACTCAGGGTCTTAAAACAATTGAGGAGAAAGCGCTGCCTTTGTAATAACATCCGAAAATGGTTAGACTTTCAAGTCTTCGCGAGTAAGGACTATAAATCGCAGGTCCCGTCTCACAACCTTCAACGTTCATAAACTGTGGGATATTAAAGATCGCTCTCACTAGTCGAAAAGAGTACGGTGTTGTGGTCTGGTCTTTCCAACAGCCATGTGGTCGCACTTGGAATAATCTTCTGAAGGAACAACTGATCGATGAGACCACATAACAGCAAAACAGACAGTAATCAAATCGAAGGAGTCCAAGTGCTGAAACTGGTAAAGTGCTTAACAAGAATACTGCCGTGCATGAAATTTCAAGATTGTTTTGATCAGTTTAAAACCATTTCGCAAATATACACCTGTGGACTTCACGAAAACGGTGTTTGATGGTCTTCTCAGTGACTTCTACTTAATATTTATTAGATTTAAGTGCCAAAAATGCCAAAAACCGTAACTCAATATTAACTCAATCTTAACTCAAACTCAACTCAAACTCAACTCAACTCGTAACTCGATCAATAGTCTATCTCCTCGGCAAGCCAGGCTGAAAAATTCTCATATAAACGGTCCAGCCCGGTTTGCTGGGATGAGAAATTCTCATGACGTGTGGGTTGCCTTGAAAACGTAGCCGGATTTGTATAATCACAGGATTATTTTTGCATCTTTTGTTTTAAAATGCCATTCTGTACTTTCTAGCGCTAAAATGAACCTTTCGTTTCGATCGTCAAAGCAAGAAAATTCACCAGGTACCCCATGCGTGACTTTGACTGTTACAAGACACGTAAACAAATTCCTGAAATTCATCCCGGTAAACCTGGCTGAAATCGTCCATATAAACACTTCATCCCTTTTACCGGGCTAGCCCGTCTAACAGAGCTGGCTCGCCTCTTATAAATTAAACAGGCCCTAAAAGAGGAAGAAATTATCATGCTGCACGTGCGGCACGCATTTTTGTAAGGCATTTCTCTCGTACTCATCAAAACAACAACGTGAAATGACCAATTTTCGGGTTTTGACGACAACATGGACAACAAACAGTGAATCTTTTGTTCTTTCTCTTTTCTTCAAATCCGTTCGTACGATTCTGGTTATCGAATACTTCGCCTATCTTATACAACATAAACGAGATGGAAACGTCTTGAAACACTTAGGATAGCTCAAGCTAATAGTTTGAAGTAACGTTTTCGTCGCCGTAGCCTTCTTGGTTTCTTAAACTCCCTAATGTCTCCTGTTGTCAGTTTTTGTAGCCATAATTTTCTGGTGGATTATATTGGCTACTCAAACTGCTTGTTGTAGATGTGCTTCATTTTGCTGATCATTTGCAATTGGGTCTCTGAGCGAGTTACTCTTCACAACTTCGGGAACTGGGTGAAGTTATAGCGACATGCGAGGAACGAGTATTCCTGTGCTTGGGCTGAGTGAAAGATTCGCCTGTAGACCAAGATCCTCGATACTTTCAGCGGCCACTGTCTCGCTCAGATTTACTCGCGTTTAATCATTTTGCCACAGGTGTTCAGTCCCCCTCGAAAATAGAATTGATCAAAAGCTGTCCTCTCTTTTCTTGATTTATAAAACAAGCATCTTAACTTGCAAAACATGGAGCTTGACATTCGAGGCCCTGTCCTTCAATATATGAATTGTACAACAAGAGAGGTAAGATAAATTGCTGGGAATGTGATTTGGTCAACAAACAAATTGATGCTAATTGTTGGCAACTTGATTGTAAATTGTGCGACTTGTTTTATTTTTAGCGGACTTGATATTTTGTCACATTCGGCGTAGCATAAACAGTAATGATTTCATATTCGCATGTTATTGTTTTAATTCTCCTTCCATTCCCAGGCAGGAAATTCAGGCTTCCGGTTGAGTCTGTCGTTCCATGTCCGCCTGACAACTTCATGGCTTCTCGACCAACGCTTTAAACCGTTCAATTTTAGCCCAACGCTTTGTTTTTGATGGTCAGAGGCTTATATATTCCAAGTGAATTAATCGTGATGGATTTATTTTATTTTCTTGTTGGACCACATAGCTGGATTTCAGTCCACCACAGTGTCACGCGTGTTTCGAGTATATTCTTGATGTGTATGCGGCTTGAATGCACCATTATCAAACAAAACAAAACGAAACGATCAATGGTTAAGACAATACTTTTCCAGTCTCTGAGGCATAAGAAACGAACTCAAAGCAGTCAATCAAAAGGTCACGTTAACCATTTTCTAAGGCCTCAAGGATGCCACATTTTTTCTACCCGTTATCGATGATTGAGGGGTTTTTACCAAAAAGTAATAGAAGGTGAAAACAATCTTGCTGCTTAAAAAGAAAACCGCAAACATTAGTTCCCAGCGGAAATTTCAGTCAGTTCGCGTCGCCAAAATTTGTTCCCGCAAACCTTAGAAAATTGCCAATCTGCAAAATAAAAGTCCCCCAAAAATTTCATAGTAAAAGGCAAGGCAAAAGACAAATGAAGAAAATATAAGTTTATATGAAACTCTAAATTTCAAATTCTCAGCGAAAGACTAATGGCATAGTAACAACACTGAAATTTCTGCAGTCTCAGACTTTTATGAATCAAAGTGAACGGCATGATGTAATTTCAAAGGAAGAAATTGATCACGTGCTAGGCAACCACAAGGGTGCACATGTGTCAAGGTTCTTGTTTACATTCAATGAACTACACGGAAGAATGTTAATCGTTTGTCGCTTTCAGAGTTTAACAACATACTTTTTAGCCAAGAGACTTCCGTCTTTCGTTTTTTAATTTTGTTGTAATATTTAAATGAATATTTCCATTTCATCTGTCGGGTCGGGCAGCCTTCTTTGTCGAGTTCTTGACCCGAGACCAACAAGGTTTCTTTCAAATAATTCTTGACCACGAATTAGTCAAATTTCAAATCGCTTTTATTACCAGAAGAAAGTAAAATATTAACGAAAATTCGACGAAGAGGTAAATGTGTGTTCATTTCAAGCTTATTATGCAAATTTTTGACAGAACATATTTAATTACAAAAATTATTCCACAAAAGAACTTTATTTTGGGGCGTTCAGTTGGACAAAAAACGTCACAAAAACCTTTTCCATCGTAAAATTTATTGACTGGAAACAAACAAATTATTTGCTACTAAAGGCAAAAAATAACCCCTTCCTATTTTAATTGCGTGCATGCACAACAAGAAACACAACAGCAATTAAATAAATTTCAGTCTCACAGTTCAAACCCTTTTCGGAAGAACCTTGACCGTGAATATTGAAGTACAAAAGAGACAACAAGCTTTCTTTCAAATATTTCTTCACTGTCACATTTCCATTTCAACAAGCTTTCTTTCAGACAACTTTTGACTAACAAGAATTAGTGAAATTTCCAATTGTTACCGGAAGACTGTGCAGAATTGACTACAAATAAATATAAATAGCCAGACAACAGAGATCACAGATCCACTTAAGTTGTTCAACTTCTTCTCTGTCTTTTTTAAACCCATAAGTCACTAGAGAATTTCCATTTAATTTCAGTGTTGTACAAAACACGACACTTGGATCATGTTAGAAATACTGCTCACTTTGATTACGGCTCGACAGGCGAAAGATTGTTGTCGAAGTCCATTACTGGTCGATTTGAAGATTCTAGATATTTATTTTTCACCGCCTGTCTTGTTTATCCGATTGACTCTCCATTATTGAGGTCCATCAGGGTATATATCTTTTAAAGATCCACTAAAACGCCATTCGGGTTACAATGACTTTCGACGCCATTGCAGATTAAGTTAAAAATTTTACTGTGTCCAGCCTTTTCATGGCACGGAAAAAAAATAAAAATTTAAAAAATTTAAAAAATTTAAAAAACGACGAAATGAAACGCAGATTCCAACTGGGTTTGGCAACTCAGTAATGAGAGCAGTACATCCCAATTGTCCTAAAAGAGTTCGCGAACGACTCAGAGCGATCAAATAAAAGCAAAAATAGAAGACAATGGATTTGCTAGTTTTAAGGAAAACAATGAGAATAATCTAAAACAAAAAAGAAAAACTAATATGAAATCAAGAATATTCTAACTTAGATGAACTTTCTTACCGAATAATGAAGGTTTGTAATGTCGAAATACAGTGTAAAGATAGTCAAGACATACATTTTTCTTAGCAATGATCAAGAAAAGTTCGCTTTACGGATCATAAATAACGAAAAAGTCGAAGTGTTCTCGGATGGTAATCGGAATTAATAGTTTTTCACGATATTCTGGTACGTAGTTTTAAAATTGGAGGACTGTTTGAGAACTATAGAATCGTTCTTTGTACCTAAGATGTATGATGATATTTCGAGTTTATTCAAGATATTGTCATTTCCTGTTTTCGAAAGGAAATGTGTGTCAGTGGCAATCAACTTGATTTTTTTTATGGGCTCCTTCATTAAAAAAAGGGGGACCTGGCTAAGATCAAATAATTGTTTTGCAAAAACAACAAGAAAGATGCAAGGGTATACCGGCTCCCGTTTCAGATAAGGTATAGAACGTCTACACACTTCACGGCATAGTTAGAGTATTGGGTATTGTGGGTTCTCTATATGGACATTTGCCAGTGTTACTGCTAATTAACGCAGACTACGCTTCACACTAGGCACACGGATATTGACCTCTGAATGTCTTATGCTGATGTTTGTTACGTGCGGTGCATAAATGCGTACCTCAGAAATAAATTTGTTGGCCATGGTGTCAAATTTCATTCAAGAGACTTCACTCTATTAGTGTTTATAAAATAATTAGGATAGTATGCGCACTCTCATTGGTCAATAGCTGTGTTTAGATGAGACTATGGAAACACGGCTGTGACTTCTACGTCTCGGGTTTGCATAACTGTCGAGAATTCTCCCAACTCCCCCGAGTGTTTAGATGAGCCTATTTGAAACACCGAAAACGTCCTCGATTGCTCAAATCATAGTTAATAGAGGGGAATGGTTTGGAAGCTCGGCAAACATCAAAGGAGCAAACAAAGATGCCAAGATTTAGGTTGGAAAGTCCACGACCGTGCACAATCATTTGTTTTGCGCTCATACACTATGCATAAATTACGTAACCAACACGTTTTTATTGGTTAGTTCCTCAGTACGGAGTAAACAACTATTGTGTTTTGTGCACGGTCAAGGCCAAAAAAGAGAACAAAAACCTACAACAAAGAAATTTGTCGGGTTTCATAACCATTCTCCTCTATTAACTATGCTCAAATGATCCAGGACGTGAACAATGGATGAAATCAGTGATCGGAAAATCAATCAATCAATCAATCAATCGATGCCAATCGATGGCAATTAATCGATATTGATATTCGATAACCAATAGATGCTAAAGAAATTTGTGATGATTGATTTTCATCGATTATCAACTTTTATTGCTTATCGATACCAATCGATCAATTAATGGAGGGTGTAAACTGCAGGTTGCAGGTTGCAGGTCACTGTTTCACCAAAGCTGAAACAACACAAAACTTTACTAATGCTAACATTAGGCCTAAAAAACAATGTTAGCCTAAGGTTAGAATTTTTGTAAAGGTTTTGGTTGTTTCAGTTATTAGCCCTTGTCACACGGCGGCCATATTGTCCCAGGAGACCAAAAAAGCTTTGTTTTACCACGCCAAGCCTCACCCCCATGGTTTCCGATGCGAGGCTTGGCGTGGTAAAACAAAGCTCTTTTTGGTCTCCTGGGACAATATGGCCGCCGTGTGACAAGGGCGAATAGTAAAACAATGACCTGCAACCCTAACCTGCAACCTGCAACCTGCACTTTACACCCTCAGGATCAATTAACTGACATCGATTGTGAACAATTGGCAATGCGAACTGTTCTCGAGAATTCTTACGCTCCTAAGGTAACTCAGGCTATTTACTATAACACTAAACGCTGCACTAAAATATTATTAGCATAAGGGTAATATATTGTCTTGGTGCGATGTATAAACGGGTTGAAAAAATAACAAAAAGAAATTCACATAAACAGCATCTGAAAACGAAACAAGCCAAAGGAACGAGGAACGGCTATCGCTAGAACGAGGAGTGTAGCGGGTGTTGTTGACTTGTGGAAACCAAACCAACAATCGGGTGAACAGCTTCAACTTATCTCAGACATTCAAACTAATGCACGTACGTGAGATGCTTAGAGTTTTTTATTGCCAATCAAAGGCAATCGATGATTCGCGGCCACTTTTGTGTGATTATCGATTGGCCAATGCGAATCGATGTAAATTAACTAACAGGAGATCTACTGGTATCGAATGATCGATTGATTTTCCGATCATCGATTTCATCGATTATTCACGTCCTGATGATGATAGACTGGTCTTCCCGGAATGTACCGCAGTTTTCTTTTTTTCTTTTTGCTACGAATAACACAGTTGCCCCCAGCGTCATCAGAATACCAGCTCTAACTTTTGAAATGAGGTTTTGTCTTGCATTATGCAAAACCGTGAAGAATTCCATCGTTTCGGGGGGAGTTTAAAGTGAGCAAATGCTACTGTATGAGGAGACGAGTGTTTTGCCGTACCGCTGGAAGGAATAACTAACTGAAGCAGTCATAACCATAAAATTAACAATGCTGTGGACTTTTTAGGTTGACGTAACCTCTTAATGCAACGGATATAGACGGGAAAGAACAACCATCCACGGCATCTTCTCAGATTGAAAATCTTTCTCCTTATGCGTCATTATGTGGCTATTTAGGCCAAAGTTGTTTCTCATTAGCACCCTTGATATTAAATCCCAAGTTCTTCAGTCTCCATTTTACCACTTTTTCTGCACGATGATGCTAAAAGATTGCCTTTAGCATTATTATGCAGAAAAAGTCTGTTAGGACACTCAAATAAAAAAAAAATGCCTTTACAAGTAGCATGATTTTGAGGATAAATTTAATTCTTCTGATATTTCGCGGTTAGTTTTCATCAGCAAGTGAAAGGTTACTACATTGTTACCAAGTTTGCGTATATACAATTGACTGGAGGTAGAAGCAATAAATACAAGTGTTTTAGGAGTATTGTCAGTTAATAACTCACAGATTTGTTGTAGTTGTTGGAATGTTGTTCAACAGATGAGCTGAATATTTCCCTGTGCAGCGAAAGATGTTCTCAAATTGAGACCGCCGAGATGTAGTGCCGCGGCAGTCACACAAATTCACACAAACGCGAAAATCTGTCAAAGATAATCAAAGCTTTGTGAAATAGTAAAGAAATAGCCCAGCCTTTATGGAATTTGATTTAAATTTCACACTTCGGAAAATATAGTTTATGCATTGAAGACTTGAGTCGACTCAAAACAGTTTCAACACTTTGAAGAGACCTTGTGATTAGGAGGATTGACACTACAACACTTCATCACGTAACACCAATGTTATGATACCTTGTGAAACATCATTTATTGCTAAACAAGATACAGTCATTTTTGTGACGTAAGACGTTATTATGAAAACGGGAAATCCTCGCAAAAACATCCTATATTTTGGCTTTAGTTGTTCATTTCTGAAATACGAATTCGGTGACCCCAATTTTTTATTGCACAAAAGTGATTAGCAGGTCAAGATGAAACTCTCTGCAAAATTTAAAAAAATTCTGTGGACCGGATTTAGAGCTACCTTAAATTTTCAATTATTTAAGGTGGCTCTTAATTCCGCTCCACAGAATTTTTTAAACTTTGCAGAAATAAAAAATGGGGGTTACCGAAGTCGTTTGTGAAATATGAGCCAAAATAAAGCCAAAATATGGGGTGTTTTTGCTGGGATTTGCTGTTGCCACGGTAACGTTTTACGTCACAAAAATGACCGAATCTTTTTCAGCAATAATTGGTGTTTGACATGGTACCATAACATTGCTGTTAAGTGATAGAGTGCTGTAGTGTCAATCATTCTAATAAGAAAGTTTCTTTCAAGTGTTAAAACTGGTTTGAGCCACCTTAAGTGGCCAAATTACTTTATAAGATTACATTCTGGGGAGGTTTTTGGTGTTTCATGTTTGGGCGCTCTTGTCTCAAAAGAAAGTGAGCTGTAATTCGTACGTGTGCGAGTAAAGCATCTGATTATAAACAAGTGGAAATCGGAATAAAACAAAGTGTACTAACGACAAAAGAGGATTCAGTTCCTCTCGGGAGGAAATGGTTTTCGTAGGGCTGTGAGCTGTAAACTACTGTTAAGGGATAATAATGTTATGGAAAAATTATTTTAGACTTGGAAATTAATTCATCGCTTTATTGCTACAGCTTTGTTTCGTGTGGTGATGAAGTAATCACATTTGGAGGGAAATAAAGTCAGTATAATCTCACCTATAAGAGAAACGTAAAACGTCTTTGATTCGGTGCCAACTTCATTGGTAGCGACGCAACTATAGTTACCATCATGGTTGAGTTTGCTCCACACTATTCCCTTCCTAGAAGCCAAGGTTGTAGTTGAGTTCATCAATGATATGTTGATCGGTGGCGTCCCTTCAGACGAGCACCACACATAATGCTCCGAGACTGTTCGAACCATTCGTAAAGGAATTATTACCGTTGGTCTAGCTGCAATAAAAGACGATGTACAAATTTTAGCCATCAGTTAACTATAGCACATTGTAAACGAACCTCAGAACCTTCAAAATAGTTACTTTGCTATAAGACCATCTCGAGAATTCTTACACGTTTTTACACTGTGACGAAGAAAGTGTAACGGTCCCCCCTATTCACTTTGTAAAATACTACTTTATTACTACCTAAATTTCATTTCAGCTCTTAACCACATGGAGTCACGGAAACGTTCCTGGCTTTCAAAGCCGATCGCAAGGGATACATGGGATGGTGATCTACTCTCGTCTTCTGTTACTTTGCCAACGTGGGTTTGGAAACCAATTCAGTTCGCAAAAATGAAATGCAACAAGGGATGAAATTGTTTGAAGATGCTATAGAAAAGAAAAGAAGTTAAAAACCTTTGAAAAGTGCCTAGATTGATGTAAAATAATTTCATTTTAACTTGAATGTTCCTCACAAAAAGGCCCCAAAAAGGGTTATAATGTTTCCAGCCACAGGTCCAAGACTTGAATCCAACGGTGTTAATAATAAACCAACTTCATTGGAAAACGAATTTCCCATATCTGAATATGTCATCATAGTTTGTTCTTCATATCCCAGTCAAATTTGCGAGTGCAGCGTACAGAGTAGTACTCTTCTGTTGAGACAAACCTATGTGATGCCCAACATTTGCTCAGTTTTGGTTGGTTCTGCGGTAAACAGGAAAGCTTTTAGATTTGGATTTAAGGGTAAGACCATGATGAAAATGATACGTTCTCAGTACAACTGTGATATTAATAAGGAATTGTTTTTGGAATTACCTCTTCTTGTTCTAGAAGTATAAACTGCTTTAAAGCTTGCAACGCCAGTTGCAACTACCAACATGTAGCGTCCACTCGATTGTATGTAGAAATGACTCTTGTTTTCATTGAAGTGCCCAAGCAAAGATTGAGACTGGTTCCTTCCATCATAGACTTTTACCGAACTGATGTTCGAGCCAGGTTGGTTCACGATATTAAGGGTAGTAAAGTTTAAACGTATATTGTGATGAGGTGGTACTGCGATATGCCAGATGCAAGTATTTTCTATGACGAATGAGGAACTCAAATTGATTGCACCACTTGAGCCAATGACCATGAAGGAGCATGGTTCGAATGAAGCTAACCCTGTAAATATACAGGAAAATCACAAATGTCACGTATCTTGTGTGTTTTCTCCCTTACTAATACAATAGATATTTACACTGTTTACACTAATGATATATCATATTCAAACCCAGGGTACTTACCACTTTGTCATGTCGACATCCGCACTGTTTTTAGTGAAAGTGACAATTGTTTGGGTGAGCAGAGAATGCGGGGGAAGGGACAAGCCTACAAAATAGCTGCATAGATGAAGTAAGTTCTAGGTAACATAAATTACCCTGTTCCAGTCTCACAGATATGGTTTGTAATATGTTGTTGTATTTTGGTGACTGTCAGAAAGGGGGGTCACGGGCACCCCAGGAATCCCCCCCCCCCCCCCCCATCCTGGGTACGCCCCTGGCTGTCTTCGGGAAATATCCTTTGTTTGTTTGATTGTTCTGATTCTGTAGCCAATCTCCTACCATACGACAATTCACTTCTCCTCTAATACCTTGCAGCACCTCTTCTCAACCAGACGTACCAAGTAGTTGGTAGGCTTGGCGTATCATTTACACCTGCGTGGTGGTTACTTTTCAACGACGTTGCCTTTTGTTCTCAAGTTTTCTTGCAAGGATTGAAAAGCAGATAAACTTCTGTTAAGAGCATGTCGGAAAAACGTTTCTTCGTTGTTTTGATATTAGACTTGCCTCAAGTCGACCGCAAAAGAATCCCAGGAGAAAATGTTTTGGGGAGCAAAGCATGATTTTTCGGACGCGAAGAGGATGAGCGAGCGAAAATCGATATAGCTGCTAACATTTCTTCGGGGTCGCTATCGCCCTCTCAAAATCAATTGGCCTCCAGATCCGAAAATATTTTCTTGATGTTCCATATCGGAACAAAACTGTGTGGGAAGGTCAAAAGGGTCTCGAATTTATGAAATTTATTAAAGACAGGACTTGCAACTTACTTGACCGGCCTGGTATATTAGATTCCTTTTGTCTGGGCCGGAGTGTAAAGAATAGACTCTCCTTAACTTCCACAAATGAAGTGCATACTGTTAAAAAGCACGTTTATTTCAGGCGATTTGCCTTTGGTCATGTCATCCTTGAGGTCAATTTGCTTTGTAGGCGATGGGCGACTGAGCAAAGAATTTCCAGGAATTTCCCCTACCAAATTTTCTTGACGTCGAAAGATAGCAACATAGGATCGGGGTTTCTTCAAACAATGTCGTACTGAACAATTATTTTGACATTCCTCATCATGCTTGGGTTTTAAAGGCAACTCCTTGCTGTTTTCTGTATTCTTCTGAAAATTTATTTGACTTACTACTTATTTGTGTTATACAGAAACCTTCTTCTGGCGAGTATTTGTTTCATACAATGCAGAGACGTCCTGATGCCACGTCATCACGAATTGAGTCGATTCGTCGTGAAGCCCGGTCGATTCAAAAGAGGCTGATTTGCAACACTACTTCATTTATCATTAAAATGCTGATATACAGTCGTGGCTCGTGTAAAGGCCTTTGGTAAAGAGATACTCTTAAGCAGTCATTCGGAAGCCGTTAGACGTTTGTTTATACAAGTTGCCCTTCAATACAGGTTAATGGCTGACTGCGAGAGCGGAGTGTGACTCAACATCGGTGAATGTTTCATGCATGTCAATTCTGCAACAAGTGCCAGTGCAATAAGGCTTTTTGATGCAAAACTTGCATCTCTATTGCGTGGATTTCATAAAGGAACTTTAAACGTAAAAGTTAAACAAAAAAAATTGGTTGTAACTTTTTAAAGTTAGCTACCTTATTCAATTGGAGTTTATTTAACGTTTTCAAAAAGTCAAAAATAACAATGGTATTTTCTACTCTTGGAAATTCAATTAACGTTTATTGAAGAACTAGATAACATGTACAGTGTTTGTATCGAGTTATAGAAACACGAGTGAAAGTTTGGGAGAACGAGAAATGCTGTGGGAACACGAGCTAGCCGCAGGCAGCTTTTTCGAGTTCTCCCAAACTTTTACCAGTGTTTCTATAACTCGATAGAAACACGGAGTACATGTTTTCTATTTCTTTTAGAAAACAACGCGACGAGAAAAAGGAAAACAACTTGTTAACTCTAATTATCAAAATGTAAATTTTCTTTGCTCGCGCCATCACTTCGTCAAACGTTAGTTCTGTGTCTCCATCGAGTTATAGAAACACGATTTTTAACCAATCAGCGCGTGTATTTTCTTAGGACTGTTTTCTAAACCCTTGTAACTTGCTTTAAAACAATTTTCATTATTTTATTATTTGCATAACAAGCAAGTCTCTCTTTCTCGTGATTGCAAGGCAAGGAATTGTTACGGACGAATTAATTTGAATGAATTTTAATGTTTGAGTAGCCTGAAATAAATTTTAGTGAGTTGGCATTTGACTTTGTCAATCACAGTCAGTATTTATGTGACAGGGCTTTGCAAAAACCAAATGCCTACAACTTTGAAATGACCCAGAACCCATCTTTTGTATAGGAGTTAATTAGTGCAAGTCAGAAAAATATCTTAGTTTGACCCTTAAGGTACCAACGGGTTCCTCATGCATGTACGGCGTTCGTTATGGGGCTGTTCTCTCTGAGGACCGTTTGGGACGCGGGAAAAGCCACGTCGATTCCTTGGGAAGCTTTCGAGGTTTCTGCCCCTAAGTCCTAGGTGGTATTTGATGTTTGTTACAAGTTTCTTTGTACCGATTTTGTTGTTCAGGTGAACGTCATCGTAGAATACTTGCTCAATTAAGTTTCCGTAGTTGTCGCACGTTACTCTTTTGTTATCGATAAAAGTCACACCTAGCTCTGTGCATATACTTTCGTAGTGACAGATGATTTCATCAATAAGCTGATTTTTAGTGTTGTCCCGTGGGACGTAGGTCAGTCCTGAAATTGCTATCGTACTATTCGGCCATCTATGCTTTAGATTGACGAGGCAGTTTTCCATGTTTATTCTTATTTCATTTATTTCATTTTCATATCTGTTTGACGTAGCTACTGTGTACGTATACTCATTTGAGTCCGCTATTACCGTTGAATGTTGTGGTGAAGGGTCTTGATGGCTTGTTTCTTGTAGCTGTGAGACGAGTGACTGCTCGGATATACGCACTTGATTTTTAATCTCATTGAGTTGTTGTAAAATGTGTTTGATCGAGTTCTCGGTAGACAATGCTTTAGTTTTCAGTGTTTTTAAATCTGAAGACAGCTTGGAGGATAAATTTGCAATTCGCTTTGCTAGTTTTTGCACCTCTTCGCCGATTTCGTTTTTAACCGCTTGAATATGATTTTCGCAGAATAGTTTTACCTCTTTTGTTTGGTTTTTACACTTGCATTCTAAATCTTTTAACTCTATCGTGCATCCACTTATTTCTATGGAGTTAGAGGAAATATGTCTTTCAATCTTCTTGTTAAAGTCGCGTTGTTCTTTGATGAAGGCCTCGAACTTTTCATAACGGTCATCCTGATCACTTGTTGGTTTCAAATTCAATACTGGATCAGTAATCTCCGCACTTCCACTGTAAGACGTTGATTCGATCAGAGTATATTGAACTTTAGTTCCTTTTTCGACAATATTCCGGAGTTTTTTGACGTAGTGATCCTTTTGTGAGCCTTGCACTTGTGAAGTTTATGTGGAAGAATAGAAGTTAACGGTTACCGATTCAAACTTTAACACCTCTGTGTTTACCGTTGGAGTTTACGCTCACTAAATTATCCTCATCTCCTCCTTCCAATTCAGCTATCCAGAAGTCTTGTAAGGTGTTTAAGTCACTGTTCCATTTAATTTTTGTTTTTGAGGGATAATAACCAAATGTGGATTGATTTCAACCGGAGCAATATCTGTCGTTGCCGCCGCCATTGCCATTGCCATTGCCATTAAGCGCCGGCCTGATGGGCCTTCTAGGCTCGTAGCAGACTTTACCTACCTACCTGCTACTATACTGGATGCACTTATAGAGCAAACCAAAGTTACTTTGGGGGGGGAGGGGGGGTAAGGGGTAGCCTGAGTTAGATTTTAGTGAGTTAACATTTGACTTTGTCAATCATAGTCATTATTTATGTGACAAAGCTTTGCAGAAATCGAATGCCTACAACTTTGAAATGAACCAGAACCCATCTTTTTTATAGGACTTAATTAGTGCAAGTCAGAAAATATCTTAGTTTGACCCTTAAGGTCCCAGGGGCCCCCTATGCATGGACCAAAAAAAATATAGTCCGCCGTTAAACATGAGCGAAATCTATACGTGGCATCATAGCTGGAATCATAGCTATGAAAAGCAAGAATTTTGTTCTGCATCTGAAATTGCTGAGTAATTGTTCCAGCAGAGCTTTCCAAACATGTTTGGAACTTACAAGACGGAAAGAAACCGTTTCAAATTAAATGGAAAATTCTTTAAATATGTAGACCCTACAGCAACATTAGCAAGAAATGTAGTCTTTGTCTGAATGAAACGTTGATAATCATATGTAAGAAAAAACTATCAAGCCTTAACACAAGAATTCATGCCCCCACAGAAATCGATATGTACTCCGGAACTTTAGAGTAACGTAAATTTAAAATACCGACATACAATCCCCTTATATCATGTTTTGTTACCTAGCAGCTCCTTAAATGTAACGCATTTACTACAGTTCAGACGTTAAAATTGCCTGATGAGTGTGGTACTTGTATCATACGAAACAGTTCTGGAGCATTAAAACGATGATTACTCATGTCATGAAACCTAAACTTCTGTGAAGTCATATATAAAATACAAAACTTAAGAGCCTTTTGAGGTTTTAAAAATTTATCTGTTTTCCTAATTTCAGCTTGGAACCGTGCTTCATTTCCAAAATAGATCAGTTTGAATTTCAGAGTTTTTCACAGTGCGTGACGTGTTGACGGCTTTCGAAAAACATGCCAGTTGCATAAAGACATCTATTTCCCTCGTTTTTTTGTGGCC
>NC_090879.1:51098841-51101341 GCF_036669935.1 Montipora foliosa
CTTGAAAAGGTCACCTAGCAGTTTCGGATTAGTAAATGCTCTGCGGGGAAGTTCTTAGAAGGTAAAGTTCAGCTAGGAGTTTCTGAAATGAATGAAATATCATTCCCTGAGATTTTCGGACACTTCAATTTTTGGCTAAGATATCCAAACAGATCAAATTCTTTTTGGTAATAAAAACATCTCTTTAGGCAGTCTTTCTACATTACATTACAATAAGCATGGAAATACCTCACAAAAGCTATTGGCTTAATTTTCTCGTTGGGTGCCCTTGAATGACTGCTTTCCCAAGCTGTGCCATTCGGCTGCTTTAATTTTTAATTTTTCAATACACTCTCTCTTAGCGTTAGCCACTGAGGACGAGTTTTTGTATACTATCTGCGGCGGTTATGTCGTTGTCGAGTGGTCTATAGGAGGATGTGTCGATGACTAGGCATTCATTGATGTATCAGTTTCTGTCTGCTGATTTTATGATGATGTCATGACGCGACTCCTTGAATATTTCCATGGCAACTCTCCTTAAACTAACCTCAATCCTTTCCGTCTCAAAAGCACCTTGGAGGACTCCTCCCAACAGAAAATCAGCTCTCGTCCTACATTTTAGACGCAATAGACCAGTTCACGCTCTTGAATGCATCATGGATAATCAGGGTCACATGGCGGGAAATTCAAAGGTTTTGCATGGAAATTAAAAAGCAAATAAACTGTACATGACTCTACTTTTTAGACTTTCGCTTTCATAAACCAAAGAAATAAGTTCAAGTTCACAACTGAGATTAACTGGACTTGGTATCTATTCTTTTGAATTCCTAAATATTGCTTTTTTGCTTCCATACATTCTCTGTAATTTTGTGCCTTTGGAATTACGAAATGACTAACCGCAGAAACTTAATTTAGTGAAGTAATTCTTACAAAGGCCTATCCAACTTTATTCTGCCGCACCATTGAGCACATATCTTCTGTTTTGGGAAATAAAAAAGAACAAAATTGCATATCATGAACACTTTTCATCGTTTTGAACTCCACACAAACCTTTGAATTTCTCTCCATCTTGCCCTGATTACCCATGATGCACTCAAGAGCGTGAACTCGTCTATAGAAAATGACCTGCTTTTCTATAGGAAACAGCCTGTTCCCGTCTGACCTTGCAGCTCAGTCGGTAGAGCAGCGGTCGTGGGTTCAATTCCCACCCTGCTCAGAGTTTTTCTCTGTCCTTGTGTGGGCCCATTTCCATTAGTAGGGCTAAAGCTCACATGGTTCATATGGGGTACAAAACTTGCACTTCACAATTACACTCTAATCAGTTAAGTCTATAGAAAATGACATTATCAACATCACGCCTCGATCGTATGTGAAAATTTGACCGAACGCGAACGAGATGCCCTCAAAACAAACAGGAAACGTAACGGCATCATCATTAAATCAGCATACAAAGGATCAGCCACGGTTGTCATAGACAGAAACTGGTACATCAGTGCATGCCTACAACTCAACGACATATCCTCCTATGGACCACTCGACAAGGCGATTATGGCGTAATAATCACCTCAACGGCAACCAATCAGCGCAGAGAATTTTCAATAATAACCTATGTAATTATACTAATATTTATTATTGGGCTACTTCGTCGTCGTGCGTACGCGCCCACCTGCACGAGTAATACCGCTGGCCAAGATTACCATAAGACATGCAACTCATGGGTTCCTATGCGTATGGAGCTCCGCTATTAGGATTACTCACTCATTTCCGACTTCTTTTGAGAAATTTTTAAAGAACGGCACTTTTTGTTTGCACATATCGTGTGATATTTCTAGAAAAACAAGAAGTATTCAGGGGCTTTCCCGAGGAAGTTTGTGCCATGATTTTTTTTCCAACCAATCAAACGATTACACAACAGTTTTTACTAATCTTTGCATGTTTTCCTTCAGGAAACATTAATAAAAAAATCAAATTAGGGCTAACACTACTGTTAAACCATAGTGCAAAACCCGAGCTTATTTTTAAGCGGATAGTTAGGACAAAGGTTGTTTACAATCTTGTAATAAAGTACCACTTTATAAACAGGCCTTCTCGAACTCATTTCTTCCCAGCGCAAGGCGATGCTTACTAGTTCCTTTAATAGCCCCGGTAACAATTTTCGCAGCCTCGCGTTGCGCATGTTCGAGAATATCACATTCCTTTTCAGTGCATTCATTCCAAACCACATCTGCATGCTCCATTACAGGGTGAACGAGAGATTTATAGAGCCTCTCGAGAGCGTTTCTACTAAGTTTGAATTTTAAACCCTTTAACTTTATCCGCTCTCTTGCAAGCTCTCTCATAAACATTAAAAATATGCGGTTTCCAAGATAAATTGCTAGCAAGCGTTACGCCTAGGTGACAGAAAGAAAGAAAGTTTGTTTCGAATACAACAGAAACAACAGAATGTGCTTTGACATGTGGCATATAAAGGTTTACACTAGTTTTAACAATAGTTACTTCATTTGAATTTTTATTATTCTCT
>NC_090879.1:51128841-51148841 GCF_036669935.1 Montipora foliosa
GCTACATTTTCATTATGTGAGGGAACGCCAATTGTAGCGAGCGCCGACATAAGAGGACATGAGACTGATGCTCAATTGGGCCTGATCACAGATTATTGGAGCTGTAAAAAAAAAAAACCTAATTAATCTAGAAACTGAAAAGAACTTTAAAGGATCTGGATTTCTGTTAAGCCCATGAAAGATTAGTTCATCAAGATTTTAAGTAGGTTTGAGACTAATCACGTTTTTTTACTTTTGCCTTTTTCCAGCCTTAGTAATAATTTGTAAAGCAATTATCTCAGAAGCGTTTGATAATACAAATCAGGTATTTATGCAATATATTGTTCCCACTTTAGCGAGAAATGAAAGATCACTCAAGCATGTCGTAATTGTTTGCCCTGAGAAAATGTTCCTCCATTAAATTTGATTATTAAGTACTAAATTCAAATTTGTTAAAAGTTAAAGTGTGGTTCCATTAAAAAAAAAAAATTCTGGTTGACATTGCAGAAATTCCATGTGTAGCCTAATAGTATTGTCAATTAATAGTATTGTCAAGTATTGTATTAAGTTTAACGTAACTGTTAAGCCAATCAGAGAGCGTTGTATGAGCCTGTTCTCAAGGAGCACTGTCATGCAGGGTTCATGCAGGTTATGGAAAATCTGGAAAGTCATGGAATTTAAGAATTTCATTTTCCAGGCCTGGAAAGTCATGGAATTTTATGGGCGGTCATGGAAAGTTATAATATATTATAAATGGTAGATTAATCATTGCAGTTGTCAAAGAGGGATAAAATGAAAATAATAAAGACGAATTTCTATCAAACAATCAGAAGTTTGGCGGACAGAGCTCGTTAATTTATTTGAACTGATCAAGTTATGTCAGAAAAAATTAATAATATCCTACAATAAGGACAGTTCTGAAACTTCTCTTACATGACATCTAAATTTTAATAAGGTCATAGGAAAGCTACAGAAGGTCATGGAAAAAGTCATTGAAAGTCATGGAATTTGAAGAGCTTAATTAATAAAAGAGTACATTAAACCTTGTCATGCTATGGGGTTGGACAATCTGTGAGCTAGCGAGTCACACGACTCTTGCATTTAAGTTTAAGCACCCATTTCAAATAGCGCTGATAAAAAGTATTTACGTCTAAGCACCCAAATTAACCAGTTTTTTCAATTAAGTTTCAATCCATTTGCATCCTCTCTATTCTTGGCCGCAACAACACTGTATAACTTCAATGGTTTAAATTGCCAACCAAACTACAGCATCACTGTGTGACTTGATTGTTGACTCACATGTTGACTCGCATGACTCACTGGCTCGCACAATTTGTCCTCACTCTCATGCTACAATTCTTACGTCAAAACTGGGTGAGAATCCAAATTAGTTCTTTACCTCACATGAATAACAATTTCCTGATTTCAAGTTTCAATTCATTTCCATCCTCTCCATTCTTGGCTGCAAACAACACTGAGTAACTTCATTGGTTATTGGCAACCAAACTACACCTTTATTTTTTGTCTTCATTGGTGCAAAGACATCTTTTAGTTTGACGAATTTAAAAACTGCGTGACAATACCCCTTAAGCTTGAGACAATGAAAAAGGCAATGTGGTCAAATGGAAAGTTCAAAATTCAGTTGGACTAGTCTGACTGGTCAAAATGGACCACCTTGGTAGTTCCAAGCATTCTTGTGGGATAAATTTAAACCCAAAAATGTAGGGTGAATGCATGGAAAATGCCCATAAGCGATCTCTAATGGTTTGTTTAAATATGTTAAGGCCATAGGTCTGATAGGTATGTCAGTGTTACTAACAGCATGGAATTCTGGGCTTATGCTTGGCCCAGCCATTGGAGGTAGGATAAGCCGCGGAGCTGCATGGATAATAGCCATGACTATATTTTTCATATTTTGGTTTATATTAATTATTTCAGGCCCTAGTCATTAGGCATCAGATAAATAAATTAACATCTTGTTCTATGGTTTGGCTGACTCTGTGCTTGTATAAATTATTGTTGAGATGATTTTAAGCACTGTGGCAGGTTGAGAAATGGATTAAAAATTTCAGCAATGAGCAAAATATTTGTCAAAATAATTATCATTAAACCATAGAAGAAGGAAATAAGTAAGTTTAACTAAGTAGTCTTATTCCACTTTAATAGAGTAAAACAATTTTAAAACAATTCTTTGCCCAGACACTACAGTGTACAGGGAAATTTGATGCTTTGCGCTAATGTGTTTATGCTTGCGTTGATTCTGTTTTCTTGGTGACATGAGAGCTAATACAGTATGCTTGTGCCTGAGTCGCTAGTGAAAACCAGTATTATTAGTACTGTATTTTGAATTATATTCTCCATCCTCAGGTTACTTAGCACAACCTACAGAAAAGTACCCCAATATTTTCCCAAAAGGTTTGTTACAGTATTTTTGTCTTCGTCATGATTGTGGTCCGAATAACATTACATGTACATATATATTGTATTGTATTACTGGTAATGGTCACTCCCTTCTGTAGCTGTAAGGGCATTTTTACAGCAGAAACAAAAAAAAATACTTTCAGTTTCTCCCACTTTAGGCTGTATTTGGGATTAACAAGTTACAAGGCATGAATTATGTAATTCATGTAACTGACCTGACCAAAAGATGCCATGGATTCTACTGTATTCATTAATTGCACAAAAATGTTGTGCTGCACCTTACCTAATCCTTAATTTTGTTTTGCTTTTTTGTTAGGTTCCATTTTTGACAAGTTTCCTTTCTTACTTCCATGCTTATTTAACTGTGCTTTGCTGCTTATTTCGATTGTATTGAGCTACTGTTTCCTTGAAGAAACCCTGGACAAAAGGTACATACCGGTAACTAAAAAGTGGGTTAGGACATACAGTACATGTACCGTATTCATTCATTTTTAATCTCATGTACCAAGGTCTGTAAACCTAAGCAACAAAAACATCCGTTTTGCAGTCCTCATTAAACATTATAGAATCTATATTATAGAATCTCTCTGCTAAGGAGCAGTCGTGGCTCAGATGGCTAGTGCGCGGCTTTCAGAGCGAGAGGTCCCCGGTTCGATCCTCTGTGACTTCAACGTCTGTTTCTACTTTCCTCTGATCCGTGTAGCTATAGCTTTAAATACCCGTAAAACGGAGCACTGGCAGAGGGAGGGGGGTAAAGGGCGCACCGTCGGCTTCCATTGATACCAGCCTCGTAGCTGAAGGAACTTAACCGATGTTAAATAAACTGACTTTACCTTTACTTTACCTTTTATGTCCTCCTCACCCCTAGAAGCGGTAGAAGGAGACCCTTATGGTTCAGGCCAGCGTGGTTGGGTAGGGGTGAATGAATTAAAGGGGGATGCTAGAAGTTACAGTAAATAACTACATGTATCTTTGAGGCCAAACATTGAAAAGAAGGTAGAGAAAGAAATGTCTCCCCAAGAAAAAGGTGAAAGATTTAATATTGCAACCCACCTAACTACGTACATGTAAAAACAAGTTCTCCAGGATATTCTTAAGAGGGTTTTTTTTTTTCAATTAAATTTAAATTGACCAAGTTTCAAGGTCCAGCGAGTATCCATTGCTGCTTAAGAGGGTTTTGCAATTTTATAATTAGATTTGCTTTCTGGAGAAAAATTAATGCAAGTATTAAATTTACAGTCATGTTAAATATAAACTGCAAATAGAACAATTCCCTTTAGAATTTCCAGCTATTTCTTTGTGAAGGAAAGCTTATTTTTAAATAAATGGTATGTGTGTTCCTCTTTTTTTCCATACAGTAGAAGTCTAACGTCAGAAAGTGAACCAAATGAATTGTTACCAATGAAGAGCACAGGTTATTCAGATAATCAAGAGGATTTCAATATTACGTGTGAAATACCAGAGACTGAGAAAAGTTGTACAGAAATTGAAAGCTTTGCTGTTAATGAAGAGCAAGTGGTTATCATTGGTGATGATGCTGGCAGTAAAGCTGCCAGAAATTATCAAAGCAATAGTAGTTGTTGTTGTTGCAACACTTGGCGGTGCTGTAAAGCTTTTAGGAGAAGCAAACTGGCTGTTTTACTCAGGTAAGCCATGACTAAAGCCATGGGGGAGTTTTAAGACAAGAGGGAATATTGTCACTGACAGTGGGTTTTAAAAGGTGGCAAATACCCTCTTTTAAGTCTTACCATAATTTGACTACTTTTTTTAACTTATTAAGCCCCATTAGAAAGGGGTGAATGAATTAAATGAATTAAAGCCAAAACCAGCTCATCTTTGTTGATCTTGCTCTGACATGATTTCAAGCAATCTATATTATTTAAAAGTTGCATTTCCCTAAAGATGAAACCATGTTTCTAAAGTGTAAATACATGTATAATCATTATGTATGATGTCGAAATTAATGATATTGCAGAATGGATATTAAATTCATTTTATCAGGCAGCAATAGGTGACCAATAATGATAAGCCTTTTCTGCTGTGTTAATAAGATACTGATAAAAAGATGTTGATGTTCAAGGTTAATTAGTTTGAGGGTATTAAAGGGGGATGCTAGTAGTTACAGTAAATAACTATCTTTGAGGCCAAACATTGAAAAGCAGGTAGAGGAAGAAATGTCTCCCCAAGAAAAAGGTGGAAGATCTGAATATTGCAACCCACCTAACTACGTAAAAAAATAAACCTTGTCATGCTATGGGATTGGACAATCTGCAAGCCAGCGAGTCATGTGACTGTCGCATTTAAGTTTAAGCACCCATTTCAAATAGCGCTGATAAACAGTATTTAAGTCTTATAAGAACCCAAATTAACCAGTTTTTTCAAGTTTCAATCCATTGCATCCTCTCCATTCTTGGCCGCAACAACACTGTATAACTTCAATGGTTTAAATTGCCAACCAAACTACAGCATCACTGTGTGACTTGATTGTTGACTCACATGTTGACTCGCATGACTCACTGGCTCGCGAAATTTGTCCTCACTCTCATGCTACAATTCTTACGTCAAAACTGGGTGAGAATCCAAATTAGTTCTTTACCTCACATGAATAACAATTTCCTGATTTCAAGTTTCAATTCATTTCCATCCTCTCCATTCTTGGCTGCAAACAACACTGAGTAACTTCATTGGTTATTGGCAACCAAACTACACCTTTATTTTTTGTCTTCATAAGGCCATAGGTATGTCAGTGTTACTAACAGCATGGAATTCTGGGCTAATGCTTGGCCCAGCCATTGGAGGTAGGATAAGGAGCTGCATGAATAAAATTATAGCCATGACTATATTTTTCATATTTTGGTTATTACATGTAATCATTTCAGGCCCTAGTCATAAGGCATCAGATCAATAAATTAACATCTTATTCTATGGTTTGGCTGACTCTGTGCTTGTATTATTGTTGAAATGATTTTAAGCACAGTGTGGGAGGCTGAGAAATGGGATTAAAAAGTTCAGCAATGAGCTAAATTATTAAATATATTTGTCAAAATAATTATCATTAAACCATAGAAGTAGGAAATAAGTAAGTATAACTATAGTCTTATTCCACTTTAATAAAGTAAAACTATTTTAAAATTACAATTCTTTGCCCAGACACTACAGTGTACAGGGAAATTTGATGCTTGCCCTTGTGTTTATGCTTGGATTGATGCTGTTTTCGTGGTAACAAGAGAGCTTACAGTATGCTTGTGCCTGAGTCGCTAGTGAAAACCAGTATTATTAGTATTTTAAATTATATTCTCCATCCTCAGGCTACTTACAATGTAGCACAACCTACAGAAAAGTACCCCAATATTTTCCCAAAAGGTTTGTTACAGTATTTTAAATTTGTCTTCATCATGATTGTGGGAATAACATTACATGTACATGTATTCAATTTGTATTAATTGTCACTCCCTTCTGTAGCTGAAAGGACATTTTTACAGCAGAAACAAAAAAAAAATACTTTCAGTTTCTCCCACTTTAGGCTGTATTTGGGATTAACAAGTTACAAGGCATGAATTGATTTAAAATATGACTGTGTATGGTTATCTATATTATTCATGTAAATGACCTGGCCAAAAAAAACCATGGATTCTACTGTAAATTGTTTTAAAACACAGATTAAATAAACTAGTGAAAGAAGTATGTTTTATTTTGCCTTAAATTATCTTCATTAATTGCTCAAAAATGTTGTGCTGCATCTTACCTTATCATTAATTTTGTTTTGCTTTTTTTGTTAGGTTCCATTTTTGACAAGTTTCCTTTCTTACTTCCATGCTTATTTAACTGTGCTTTGCTGCTTATTTCGATTGTATTGAGCTACTTTTTCCTTGAAGAAACCCTGGACAAAAGGTACATGACTAAAAACTGGGTTAGGACATACAGTACATTTCTTCATTCATTTTTGATGTCATATTATACCAAGGTCTGTAAACCTAAGCAACAAAAACATCCGTTTTGCAGTCGTCATTAAACATTATAGAATCTATATTATAGAATCTCTCTGCCGAGGAGCAGTCGTGGCTCAGATGGCTAGTGCGCGGCTTTCAGAGCGAGAGGTCCCCAGTTCGATTCTTGGTGACTTCAACGTCTGTTTCGACTTTCCTCTGATCCGTGTAGCTATAGCTTTAAATACCCGTAAAATGGAGCACTGACAGAGGGGGGGTAAAGGGCGCACCGTCGGCTTCCATTGATACCAGCCTCGTAGCTGAAGGAACTACCGATGTTAAATAAAGTGACTTTACCTTTACTTTACCTTTTATGTCCTCCTCACCCCTAGAAGCGGTAGAGGGAGCCCCTTACGGTTCAGTCCAGAGTGGTTGGGTAGGGGTGAATGAATTAAAGCCAAAACCAGCTCATCTTTGTTGATCTTGCTCTGATATACATGTAATTTCAAGCAATCTATATTATTTAAAAGTTGCATTTCCCTAAAGATGAAACCATGTTTCTAAAGTGTATATAATCATTATGTATGATGTCGAAATTAATGATATTGCAGAATGGATATTTAAATTTATTTCATCAGGTAGCAATAAGTGACCAATAATAAGCCTTTTCAGCTGTGTTAATAAGATACTGACAAAAAGATGTTGATGCTTAAGGTTAATTAGTTTGAGGGTATAAAGTTACAGTAAATAACTATCTGTGAAGCCAAACATTGAAAAGCAGGTAGAGGAAGAAATGTCTCCCCAAGAAAAAGGTGAAAGATTTGAATATTGCAACCCACCTAACTACGTAAAAAAAAGTTCTCCAGGATATTCTTAAGAGGGTTTTTTTTTCAATTAAATTTAAATTGATCAAGTTTCAAGGTCCAGCGAGTATCCATTGCTGCTTAAGAGGGTTTTGCAATTTTATTTAAGTAGATCTGCTTTCTGGAGAAAAATTAATGCAAGTAATTTACAGTCATGTTAAATATAAACTGCAAATGGAACAATTTCCTTTAGAATTCCCAGCTATTTCTTTGTGAAGGAAAGCTTAATGTAATGTGTGGTAAATGGTACATGTGTTCCTCTTTTTTTCCGTACAGTAGAAGTCTAACGTCAGAAAGTGAACCAAATGAATTGTTACCAATGAAGAGCACAGGTTATTCAGATAATCAAGAGGATTTCAATATTATCAGTGTGAAATACCAGAGACTGAGAAAAGTTGTACAGAAAGTGAAAGCGTTGTTGTTAATGAAGAGCAAGGGATTATCATTGGTGATGATGCTGGCAGTAAAGCTGCCAGAAATTGTCAAAGCAATAGTTGTTGTTGTTGCAACACTTGGCGGTGCTGTAAAGCTTTTAGGAGAAGCAAACTGGCTGTTTTACTCAGGTAAGCCATGACTAAAGCCATGGGGGAGTTTAAGACAATAGGGAATAATATCGTCACTGACAGTGGGTTTTAAAAGGTGGCAAATACCCTCAGTCTAACCAATGAGCCTTATTAGAAAACTTGTGGCTGCATGGTGCCACAACTATTTTAGCAAGGACATACTCCAACACTACTATAATTTTTACTGTTATGTTGTCTTCAAGGTGGTCTTCAGCATGTGTGACAGAAAGAAAAAATCACTTGTTACTACAATGCATGCTTCATCTCATTTCAATGTGAAAGCTGATTATCTAACTTCCTTTCTTTTCACATTCTTTTTGTTGGCTTTATAATGCACAAAAAGACTTCATCAAACGAAAGTTGTCTAAAAAAAAATTAAGAGCCATCCCCATTTGGTAGCTGGTAAATTCAACAAGTTATTATTATTATTATTATTATTATTATTATTGTCAACAATTGTTCTGACTGTGACGTTGTGATGTTTCAATCCAATTTTTAGAAACCGAAACGTTCTTGTTCCCATTGCTGCATACTGTATCTTATCCTTTAAAGTAATTGGATTTGATGAGCTGTTTTCACTATGGGCTGCCACTCCACCTCACCTTGGTAAGCGGACAGTGACTTACCCGGTAATTAACCTTAAAGTTTGAACTCACGGACCATTTTACAGTTCTGTGCTCAATCATTTACCAGGCCTTTGAATAAAAGTGAGGCTTGAGTTGACCTTGCTTTGATGCGACTTGTACTAATGTGCGAGCCAGCAAGCCATGCGAGCCATGGCTGCGAGTCATGGGAGCCAACATGGCGAGCCATGCGAGTCAACATGCAAGTCACACAGTTATTGAAAGCTAACCGTTTTAAAATGGGTGCTTAGACTTAACTGTTTATCAGCGCTATTTGAAATGGGTGCTTGGACTTACAAATGCGAAATTTGCATGGCTCGCTGACTTGCAGATTTGGCAGACCCCTTTGATGCCCCCCTCATCATTTTGCCGGTACCCATTTATACACCTGGGTGGAGAGAGGCACTGTGAGAGTAAAGTGTCTTGCCCAAGAACACAACACATTATGTCCCCAGCCAGGACCAGAACCCGGACCACTCGATCCGGAGTCGAGCACTCTACACCATGAGGCTACTGCGCCTCCCCAACTGAACAACTGTAGCCTTTACAAAACATTGTCAGATTGGAAAATGCAAAAAATGGAGATTGAAGACGCCAGTTTGAAAATATACCAAAACTTGAACCCAGACTTCTGCGAAAAACCACAGGCCCACAACATTCAAGATCACTTGCCATGTGATTGCAACAAGGCGTGTTTTGTCTTCGCGTTCTTTACGGCCCACAGTGTAAATTTCGACTATAATTTTTTGTCTTCAATTAGGAGTACAGACTACTATTTATCTCTTTCACAGTCTCAGTTAAAATGTGGCATTTTTGGATTGGAGTTCAGTCTCCTCCACAGAAACGAGAAGAAAGAGAAAGCAAATTAAAGGGACAAGGACAATTGCATTTAACCGCACATAGGGAATTTTCTAATGAGGCCCTGTAAGGGGTAAATTCTGACAAACGACATGGCCTTGAACCGGCGACATGATAGCTACGAACTGGCGACGACTGACAGACTGTTGCAACGAATTAGCGTATGTGACACAAATGTCAAGACTGACCTACAGCGAATTTCAGAATTGTGAATGTTCTGCGGACTGCGGAACATTTGCGCGTACACAATTCTTCGTAATTACTTAATAATGATCATTGTTAACAATAATGGCCAATTATGGCTAATAAGGGTCCAATAAAGACGAACAGAAATACATCTCATTTTACTGCTGTTTTGATTGTTCATTTCATGTGATTGACGTATTCGGTGCATCACTCCCTTTGAGGACTTTTCCGCTTTGCATATCATGTTCTCTCTGCATGACCCACGTGCGCACTCCATCAGTCTGTCAGAGAGATACATTTTTCTCTATTGATCGCGTTCATCTCGGTGTTCCAAATCGTAAGCGAGTTATTGAAATACATCACTATCAGAGTCATAAGCGAGTTGTCGGAGTGCCGAACTTGTGCACGGTCAGAGTCACGTGACGGGTCTGTTCAACATCAGAGACCGCACTATTGTTTAACCCTTTGAAGTTTGCCGATTTTCATAACCAGTCCCCTCTACTAACTATGATTTTTCACAGACCTTTTGTAAACGCATGCCTTGCAGATAATGAATGGTCGATAATGTCCTTCCTCCTGGGTTGTTGTAGTTACAGAAAAGCACAGTCTGACAACTAAATCAGAGTTGAACTCGGAAGAAACATTAGACTCTTGCACTACCAGAATTGTAGAACCGCTATTATACACATGTAGCTCGATTGCTTTGCCAGATTAGGCCTTTATTCACTTGTATAGTTTACTAGATGGAATTTCGTTGACTTCAACAACTATTCCAAGTAGTTTGAATAGGTATTTAATTAAGACATTAAAAAAGGTCTCAAAACCCTGGGCTTAAAAGTACTTAAGATAGAGGCCGTATGTTCCGTTAGCGTCGTTCCAGCGAATGGGGATTGTCATAGGGGCAACGTGCTAAAATTTATTAATGAAATTCCGACAGGCGACACAAGAATGTACCGAAATTGCGACATAGCTAGCTATGAAATTCAGACGGAGGACATGGGCACCCCCCCCAAACAGGGCCTCCCTAATGGGCAACCAAGGATTTATCAGGGCAACCAAAGTCATGGGTTTGGTTGCCTGGCGTTTGAAACAGGGACAACCTCGATTATTTTGTAAATCATGTTGTTGTTAAATGCTAACGAGTTTCTATTGTGAGGTTTGTATCAAAACAAAGTCAACTAATTCTATGGTACATGCAGCCATGTTTTCTACATTCAAACTTTTTTCAATAACATTCTTGTAAAAATAGTTGCATTGTTACCTGAAATCTCATTTTAGGTGGACTTGGCTTTTCCACCAACCAAATAGGCACATCCTTGATTTGTGTTGGGGCTCCACTTCTTGTTCTTCAGATGGTACTCTATCCCAAGGTAAAAAATTCATGTAGCAGTATTATTTTAATAATAATAAGTTGTCACAAAGATATACATGTAAACACCTCTTGTTGTACATTAAGTACTTTTCAACCTAGTTAAATTAGACAGTGAGGAGACAATTCGTTGTCTGGAGTGCATAAAATACACAAAAACAGAACTTAATTATTATGTTCTTGGTAAAAAAATATATCAAAGTTGCCAATGCCACTTGATAGTGTCAGCAAGCAAAAATAATGGTCACGGACATGCTCATTAATTTTCATGAAAGAACCTGGTGATGTTGTCCTATTTTATCTTGTTTTTAATTGAGAATAAATTGCAATTATTATAATAATTATTATAATTATTGAAACTCTCAAAGATGCATAGATCTTTCCACAGAATGGCAGCTTAGTAATTATTTAGCTGTGAAACAGCTGACCAAAATGACAGCCGGGGATGAGACTCTCCATGCAATTGACCATTAATATGCTCTCTTAATGAAAGCATTCCTCATTGATCATTCTACAAACTACAAGACTAGTACTTCAGTTCAGTGGGTAGATCTAATTATCTCTATTACATTTGCTTGAAATTCTTTGCAGTTTGAGAGGAGACTTGGGACAATAAGGGTAAGGGTTTTACTCTATGATATTGAATAAAGTTCAGGCATACGAAATCCAATCAGCATAAGTGTTACAAATTAAAAGTCAATTTTTTTTTTCACCAAATGCTACGGGAAAAGAGAGCTGTTGACTATTACAAGAGCAGATGACAGAAACTGTACAGTTGTATTCTGCCAATATCAGCCTGAAAAGGTGTTGTTCGACATGTCGGCTGATAGAGGCGAATGACTGATGATTTTAGTGCACAAGGTCTCAATGTTAATTTCCTATTTTTGCAACAAGGATCTTAAGCTGCTTCCTACAGAAAAATAATAATTGCATTACAGGTTCAGCCTGAACATGGGTAATGCTTCACACAAACAGGAAATCGAGATAGCTACACTGTGATGCAGAAACTTGCCTGATGAGTGCTACAGTGTAATAATTCCTGTGACTTTCCTTCTGCATCTGCACTTTTTTTCCTCGCTCTGTAGTTTCAAACTTTGGTAGGATCTTACTGCTGTTTTGTGCTACATTCAATTTCAATTCTGTGGTAGTGGAGTTGATAGTTTATGCTCAAAGTCATCAACGTTGTGTACTGAATTGAATTCTTCAAATTCTTTCCCCAACAGGTCTTTCAATTAGCAAATGCTTTTATAGGAGTAACCACACTGTCCTTACCATTCATACACACCTACTACAACAGGTTAGTGTGAAATATTGATGTGGAAACAAAAGGCAAAGCGTGGTAAATTTTTGCCAGTCTTTAATTCCTAGCCTGGAAACTTTTCCACAGCTTCCATGCAGGGTACAACATTCTAAATGAGTTACCTTTGAAAACGACTAGTGTCTTGCATGGCCACATGACTAGGCATATAAGCCAGGGAAAGTAAACCCAGAGACTGTCGAGACACATGCAAATAATAATAAAATATAATTAGCAATTAGATTATCAGCTCGAGATTTTTATGAGGTGATAGTTGATGAGGCCGAAGGCCGAATCAACTATCACCTCATAGAAATCGAGAGCAAACAATCTAATTGTTTTAGTGGAATTCTTACTTAAATTTACTTCAAATAACGGTTTCCAATTATTTCTTGACGTATTATTAAACTTTGCGCCTGAAAAAGAGCACTTGGATTGAATTGCCATTTAAAATCGAAGTTGTGCTCGCGAGCGCGTCAGCTTTTTCAATAATTTCAACTTTTTTGAAAGTCAAGAAACCGTAAAATTAATTTCCTTCGTTTCGACTTCTCAGAAATTTAATTACCCATTTACATCCAAATTTTCCTCCAAAACTTTGGAAAAACGAAAAGAAATGTTGTTACTTCCAAGACGACCTCCAGCCACTGCACACTAATGGCTGATAGTGTTCAATGGCTCAGCCAATCAGATTACAGCATTTGCATCAATATACTTTAGTCTAGTAGAATTGTACTAATTATAATTATTATATAAATGCCACTGACAACAATGAAAGGCCTCCATTTGATTGCCCTGGCTTAACTATGTTGTTTTATAATACTGTACAGTTCCCGCACATAAAATTCACTGTTTGATTGATTCCATAATTTCGCCCTCTTTTTAGATCAACAGTTCTTTGGACCTTGCTGATAGGAATTCTTCTGCTCATGAAGTTGAATGTTGGATTTTCATTTAGTTCAACTGGAATTGTTGTAAATAATACAGTGAGAAGTGAAATGTTGGGCACCATAAATGGCCTTGCAATGACAGCTGCTTCAACATCCAGGTATAACAAGATAATAACGTGTAATAATAATTATTGAACCATTGCATTTCGGTGATGGCATGTATCCTATGTAAACTGGGTTCATTCATTTTTTGTTTGTCAGTGGTGAAAAATTAAAGAATTAGGTTTTTTTTATGTGAGAAACAAGCTAGTTTATGCTCAGATAGTACAAAAGTTACTAGCCAAGGTTACCAGGATGGGATATTAGATGGTTGCATGCCTGATGTACAGTCAAAGCTCAATTATCCGGACTTTTTCTCTGGTCCCAATTTTGTTATGAATATTTATTAGTCATGATCAAGATCCGCAGCCATAATTCTTTTTAGAACTACAGCGTCAAAAAGCAATCCATTCTTTCGATAAAAGATAAACAGTCTATAATTTTGCGATTCAAGAGAAAGGAGAAAAAGCAGCAGATATCTGATATCGGCAAGAACAAGGAAAATTAAAATTAATGATCAACATGAAGTTTGCTGACATGTGTACAGGTATTCACATCTGTTAGTAAAGACGTAGACCCTATTGGTTTCCAAATGATTTGTAAATGTTTGTTTCACGATTTAATGTCGCTTTCTTAAGTTGATCAGTATTTGTTCCTCATTGATATTCATGTTCTCAATTATCCGGACTATTTTGTCTAGTCCCAACAAGTCTGGATAATCGAAGTTAATTCAACTGTACATTGATTATTGTAATATGGCCCCATGCAGTGTATGACAGACCTGGATCCACTGAGGAAGTTTATAATAGTCACTCTTAAGGGACATTAATTTGGACAAATTTAACTCCTGGGGGTTCCCCATTGACGAGTAAAATCATCTGGCATTTGACAGAGTAAAATACTCTGGCGGTAGACAGAATAAAATACTAAGTATGGCTGGTTTAGGCCGGTTTTAGGGGTGAAAGGGTTAATATGTGGTGTGATGGATCTGCCAAAGAAACCCGCAAGCTGGAGAATTGGTAAATAATGCAATTTATTGCAGTGTTTTGCAAATTTGGTGACCTATCTGGGTGTCTGCTCAAGAAGACAAGCACATATCAAATGATTGCTTATGGAACTGGAGAACCATGTGAGGGTTGTTTTGTCAGATTTTCAAACAATTGCAAATCAAAACCAGAAAAACTCCTCAGAAACACTTAAAGGTGCCACGTTAATAACTTGTTATAGTTGATGGCAATTTACAATTAGTAACCCTAGGCATGTGCCAATCACCCACACTGTTGGTCTTTTACTTGTTTAATTTGGTTGAATTGCACTTACCTTCATGAAATGTGCATTACAAAACCATAAGATAGATTAATTTATGTACTGAATGATTTTCCATTATGGCTGAGGAATTGACACATAAAGGTACATGATTAGCAGGCAAATAGTTATGTTTCATAGCTGCAGCGTAATGTAGGCTCATCTTTAGAACCTGGATCCAATGTTGGAAGTACTGTACTTTGTAGAGCCACTTCCGTACGGCATCACTATTCCGGGAAGGATGGGGGGGGGGGGGGGGTAACTGGATTGTTTGCCATGAGTCTGTCTGGGCAAGTGGCTGTGGGTTATTTGTCTTAATTGTTACATGTATTTTTACTTTTAGGGCTGTGTCACCAGTGGTTATTGGAAGCATTTTTGCATGGTCCATAAGTGAGGGCCTCAAGCTTGGCTTTCCCCTAAATGTGCATGTTGCCTTCACGTTGTTATCCATTGGAAGCTGCAATTGCGACAAGCTGTGTTCTTCCAGAGGGATTGAACAGGAGACAACCTGAAGATACTACAAGGGTGTAGGCAGCCATCAAATCTCTCCACTGGGCTGTGTTCTGAGTCAACAAAAAAAAAGAGAAAGTCATATTCATGCACATTACAAGACAAGTGTGAAGTTACTTTTATCACAAGCAGGGAGTTTCCTTGCATGGGTACTCACGTCCCGTTCGTTACTCCCTTTTCGCCATCCCTACCGTGTTAAATTTGTTATTTTTTTTTCCCCTCATAATTATGTACGTGTAACTTTTCGTTTATTACTATTGTAACTGAGTAGAATGCCAATAAAGCTGTTAAAAAAAAAAAAAAAAAAAAAAAAAAACGCTATAAAATAATTATTACATGTACAAATATTTGCAGAATCTCATCAGACAAAAGCAAACTTACAACTGACGAGACCTCCAAAGCAATAAAATTCACAGTGCCTTTTCAGCTGTGACCCACATCATTGTGAAAAAAAAAGTTAGAAATAATGATTATTTCAAAGAGCTAGGCTACTTTTAGTTAAACAATGGTTAACTTAATGCAGGGTTGAGATTGCATCATGCTATAAAGCTAGAGTCATTTCAAAATGGAGCCCAAATTTGACTATTGAGGAAAGATTAAATGCCAGTGTGGGCACTTAACTTGCAGAATGTGGGAAAGAAATCAAGGTAGGATTCTACAGTGAAGAAAACACTGAAACACGATGTATGGCATAGAAATCTTCTTACAAACACTCCTTGAAAACTCAATTTCAGGGTCTGGAAAACTACTTCAATGCTCCTGGAATTTTATAGACAAAATCCAGCACAAGCCCTGATAAACGCTTCTTTCCTCAGCTCTTGCTTCTTTGACACTGTTTTTGACAGTGAGTGACAAGAACGTCATGCTAGCCTGTATCATCGTAATGGAAAAAACGATGTCTTCAGAACAATAGTTTACCATGGTTTATGCTATGTATGTGAGCTAGCATTAAGTTAATACCCAATGAATGTCCCTTGAGTACTTTTATTGGCCGTGAACAATAGAACTTGGCTATTAAACTTTGTTGAAATAACTGATCCCAAATGTTTCAGGATCTATAGGTCATATATTATTTATGGTCATTTTCTGTAAAATATGAAAAAGTCATTATAAAATTAAGGTAGTTGGTTCTCCCCTGCTTTTTATTCACCTCCAACAACAACTTTATTTATTAATTACTGTTTACATGTTCTCCACCCAAATATAGCAGAGGTAAAGTTGTAATCAAGTTGGGTAGAACGATGACAGAGATTTTGCTCAAGATGAAAAGTAGTTTAATTTATTATTGAACTAAGCTTTATATTTTAGTATCAGTCATCCCAGCATGACTGATAAATCCAAGGTGATAATCAATAGTCATCACAAAACAGAGGTGGTGCTCTTGAAAATGTCCTGGATATTTAAAGAAATGAAATGCAAATGGAATCTTACTAGTATAATAATTGTGCAAATTGTCACTGAGCTCTGCATGCAGAAATGCCCAAGAAAACTTTGGAACAAAAGATCTTGAGAACAGTAATTCTTCTAGAATATGGGTTGCTGAATTGGCCAATCATGGTATGTATGTACCATGAGAGGTACATAATTAACTTGTTCAAGTTTATGAACAACGCTTATGAGATGGGGCCTACTAACAGTTTTTAGTATCACCCAACTAGTGGACTAATGCAAATCCTGCATGAAAAGCATGACACTATTTATTCCCAAATAAATATTTCTTCAACTTGCATTTGCTAACTTTATTGTTGCCTTTTCTGTCCGACTAGTTGGGTGATACTAAAACAATTAGACCCTTCGCCCTCAAGGGGCCACGGGTCAATAGCCCATTCGGCTTCGCCTCATTGGCTATTGACCCGTAGCCCGAGGCTCATGCAAGCAACAAAGTCAACCCATCAGTGGTTACTGGTATTGGCCAAAATCACCTAAGACCAAATTTGTTTAAGCACCCGGGGAACACTTTTCAAATAATTTGTGCAGAGAGATCGCTGAAGGCATTTTGACGAACTAGATTAAAGGTAATATTTAAAACGTAATATATTGTTAAGGGCCTTTACCTTTTAACTTAAAACTATTTTTTGATATTGTGAAATTTTATTTCTATACGCACACAAAAAAATAAAATTTTATGACAAAATCGTCTGTAGATGGCATTTTGACTTAAGTTATCCGTGGAGGGATTTACAGAGAATTAAAGGGTTCTTCAAGAAATGCACTGTCACTTATTTAAAGGTGTCAGGCCAAGAAAAAGTCAACAGAAGTTGATTTGCTTCAAAATGTGAAGGATATAAATTATCAAAGCTCTGATCATTGTCTTAAAAATTCTCTGCCCTGTCCAAAAAGTGTCAAATACCTGGAATATTTATAAGGTCTGCGCACCCCCTGTTGTTTTGTTTTCAATTGCTTTTCTTTCTTTTCTTTTTTTTTTTTTGATGGCTCCTCGCCTCGAACCAAGCCCCTACTCCTCACTTTTCACATGCAGTTGCTCTCGTTTTCCTGACTATCTGGGAGACTGGAACAGGCTAACTTTTACAAGATTAATGGGACATCCTGGGGGTTCCCCATTGACAAGTAAAATCGTCTGGCGTTATACAGAGTAAAATATGGCCGGTTTAGGGGTGAATGGGTTAAAACTACACGATTAAGACTCATTTCATGACAGTAACTCAACATAATCAAGTGTTGTGTGAATCAATTATTAGTGAAAAAGTTAGATCGACCTGTTTATCACATATTGAAACAGTCTAATCACAAAAGACTGAAGTGATCCTTGCACTTATCACGGCACAATTTGAGTAATAATATTGTCTCATATAATAGACATCTGAAAATTTCAAGTAGCTTCAATGGGATTCATAACCCATAACCTCTGTGATGCCGGTGCAATAATGCTCTACCAGCGTTAACTGAGCTATGAACCGACTCAGTTGTGATCAGGTCAATTTGTTGGGCTCCTGGATTTGTCAGATGTCTATAAAAGACAATAATATTAATTAGTGCTCAAATTGTCCACGGCAGATGAGTGCGAAGATCATTTCACTCTTTCGTCTATAACCCACACTTCAGATACATATATTATTTTATTTCAGTCTAGTCACAGTTGGTGATAAAGAAATGCAGACATCTTTCAGCCATCAGGTTTTAGATTTGAGTTTCTTTCATGCGCTATACAGCCGATCTTAAACCATGATACCATTTCCATCTTTTTGTCCTTTCAGCCTCCTGTTTTCACCCTGGGACTGGTATTTGAATGAGAAAAGGCAAAGATGAGATGAGTAGGTTGAATGGGATTAAGTGTTTTGACAAATTAAAATGACAAGTGAGATTACAACACTCTGAAGTGAGATTTTGAGCAAAGAAACTCGATCATTATATAGTTGTCTATATAATTCGTTCCACTTACTTTCTTCAGCGGCTTTTCTTACTTGTTTTACTTTCTTCAGATGATTTGAGGTGCTTTGCTTGCTTGAGGTGCTTGGCTTGCTTAAGATGCTTTCCTTGCTTGAGATTCTTTCAATGCTCGCTTGGGGTGCTGTACTTGGTTGAGGTGCTCTGCTTGCTTGAGGTGCTTTACTTGCTTGAGGTGCTTTGCTTGCTTGACTGAGTTGCCTTGGTTGCTGTGGCGCTCGGGTTGATTGAGATGCTTAGATTGCTTAAGATGCTTGGGGTGCTTGAGGCGCTTGGGCTGCTTGTGGCGCTTGAGTTGCTTTGGTTGCTTGAGATGATTGGATTGCTTGAGGTGCTTGGATTGCTTGACTCGGTGCTTGGGTTGCTTGAGGTACTTAGCAATTAATAGAGCAAAGACGGGCCTTTCGTTCCTTTATTTGTTTGACGTAATGTAACGTAACAAAACTAGCATTGCAACAGCGATTCAAATATATGCAGACGACTGTAAGATACACTTTCCGTAAAAGCTCTAATAGCCCCCCACTCAATTTGTACTAATAAGACCGGCCCACTTTAATTGACCCCCCCCCCCCCCCCCTCCCACCCAAAGTCGCAATTACTGAAGAATGCGATAAGTTCGAGGTAGGTATCTTCAGTGAAATTTCATTGCTACGTATAAAAGATTTACTCTTACAATAGCTGGAAAGGAACTCTAGCGGGTTGCAGAGAAAACATGAGCTTTTAACAAATTTCTAAACTAGGTAAAATGCTGAAAACGTACACCGAGGAACCAAATCACGTTCCACGCACATTATAAATTTAATAAGCAGTAAGCAGAGCAATCCAAGCACCTCAAGTAACCAAAGCAACCCTAGCGCCACAAGCAATCTAAGTAACTCAAGCAACTCAGGCAACCCAAGCATGCAACCCAAGCACCTCAAGCAACCCCGAAGCACCTTGAGCAACCCAAGCACCTCAAGCAACCAAAGCAACCCAAGCGCCACAAGCAACCTAAGTACCTCAAGCAACTCAGGCAACCCAAGCATGCAACCCAAGCACCTCAAGCAACCCCGAAGCACCTCAAGCAACCCCGAAGCACCTTGAGCAACCCAAGCACCTCAAGCAACCCGCCAAGCACCTCAAGCAACCCAAGCACCTTGAGCAACCTATAAGAACCTCAAGCAACCAAAGCGCCACAAGCAGCCCAAGCGCCTCAAGCAACCTAAGCACCTCAAGCAACCAAAGCAACTCAGGAAACCCAAGCAACTCTAGCAACCCAAGTATCTCGAGTAACCTAAGCACCTCAAGTAACCCAAGGAAGCCAAGCATCTCAAGTAATCTCAGCACCTCAAGCAACCCAAGCACCTCAAGAAAGGAAAGCATCTCAAACAAGCAGGGCACCTCAAGCAAGCAAAGTACCTTAGTCAAGAAAGCAGAGGACCTCAAGCAAGCAAAGCAACTCGAGCAAGAAAAGCACCCGGCCTCAAACAAGCAGAGCACCTCAAGAAAGGAAAGCACATCAAGCAAGCAAAGCTCTTCGATTAAGGATGCAGAGAAATTATATAGACAACTTAAGGACGGTGCCTACTATTGTTATTGCGCATACGTCCTGCGCACCTCCAGATACTCGGATATCCTATCGCCGATGCTTACAAATACAGGGATATTTTTGCGCGGTTTAAAACTATCCGGAGAAAGTAGATCTTAGTAAGTACTCTTCAGTCTTGGTA
>NC_090879.1:51156341-51178841 GCF_036669935.1 Montipora foliosa
ATATCCTCATGATATCTACCGGTGCTCTGAAATAAAAGGCAACGACTTCGGCATTTTAACTACAATCTATTGTTTTGGAACATCAAACGGCGATCTCAGACTGCGAGGCAACCCTTTTTTACCTGGGGCGTGTTTTCATGAAAAGGTGATCGCAATACGTGAGAACAGAAACCTAATAATTGCTATTGCGCAGTCGAAAGAAAGCGGCATATTTCCGGCTACAACCGCTGCTTCCGGGAATTAAAACATATTCAACAAAACAGGCGGGGGTATTCTTTCTTCGCGAAATTTGAGAACAGACCCTAGAAATTAATCCCATTTAAAAAAATAATTGCAAGCAGACTACGTCATTTTGCTATATTTCAGTCTTAATTGAAAGCAAGCAGCTCGTTCGTCACGGAAAAATAGTTAAATAAATTAATAGCTGTGCTAATGTACGAGAAGGAGAGAGAAACTAGAGTAAGTTAGTCAAGTCAACTCCCAAAATTACCTTCAATTTGTCAATTGTTTCCTGCGCTTCTCGTTGTGACATGGCAGCGTATTCTCGCAATAATGTCTATAAATTTAATCACATCGCTCTTAATACTTGGCGAGTTCTTTTACATTGATGATTCCTTTAATTAAGGAGGCTGGTGCCATCTTCAGAAATGGATGAAATCCATAAAGGGCTCTGTAACTTCACTTCATCCGTTGTATCTGAGTACCACGATTACGTTAACCGACGTTCTTCTTACAGCATCTAAACTTCAGTCTTTAAATAATGCATTTAAGGAAATTCTGCCCAAAAATAATTTAATTTTACTGTGTAATAATATTCCTCTAACATTACTTAAAATGCCAACAAGACAATTATTCAAAAGAGCCTCCATTGGTATTATTTTGCCAAAAAGCAATCGCTTCTTCAAAACATTCATATCACCTTTGCATTTCTCGATTCCTATCTCAGAGTTAATTTTTCTTTATTTCAACTGTTACATTTAATTCAAAGGTTTACTTAGTTAGTTATGTACATTTTTGCCCTTTTATTTTCTCTTCCTTTTTGTTAATGTTGTTATTTTTATTAATATTTAGACTGGAATACGAAAACTCATCATACAGCTTGAGAATACGCTAATGAAAAAACTCGACCTCCTAACCCAATGCCCATGCCCAGAAACTCTTACTCCTAATTGCAATCGTCCTCCAATCTAAAGTTCTCTAGCAGTCCGAAAGGGAGAAAACAAATAAACCGAAATAAAATGTTCCAATTATTTTTCGTCGGTGCAAATATTAATTGCGAACTACCCTTTCCGGTTTTCAAGAGGAACTGGGCCTCCTGAGTAACGTGACGAAACCGCGACCCTGCACAGAATCCAGGTGAGAACACGAGTTTTTCATTTATAGTGGTTTTCCATCCATATTATCTTTGGCCTCGTGTTAACTCAAGGGTGTTCTATTTAACAATTAGACCCGTAGCTCGCAAACCAAATTAATTGCATTGGGCAGTTTCAAAATAAAGGCATTTATATTCAGACAACTGGTTTTAGCTATAATTATCTCCAAGTAATTAATTCTATGGTGAAGTGATTCTGAAATTACCTGAAGAGTCTTACAAACATCATCAGCCATTTTCACATCGCCGCACACATAGAAGTGCGCCTGCTTGCTCAGCAACTTCTCGCAAATGTCAAATGCCTCTTCCTTTAGCATGTCTTGAACGTATTTCTAATTACAAAATACGATAAATCAAATATTTCCGAGAAAAAATGGAAAATATTTAACTTTATTGTCATCAAGTCTTTAAACTGTGGTCAGCTCACCAATGGCAGACGTAGTTTCCTTGTGTTGGAACCTCTAAACCTGTTCAGTTCTTGAAAGGAAATCATAGTTAAGGACTCCAATACAAGAAACATCAGAAACATCTTGTAAAAGACAAACTCAAAGCAAGCCCAACGAAACAGTTTTCATACCAATTCGTTTGCTAAAAAGGACACCAAAAAGAAGCCACTCAGCAGAGGTAGTAGACAATCGTCTAGAATTTCCTACGGTTTAGAGAAAGGCTTTTGTTTTGATGCAGAAAGACCCGATCCGGCGAAATGCTGCGATCATTTACATTGTTTTTGACAAAAGCTTTAACTTTATTTGAAGGCAATGGTCATGTAACACTTCAAAAAAAAAAAAACAATAGGTAGAATAAATGGTGAATTTATCAGTTTGCCATACGCACTTACTAAATTCAAGTAAAGACCTTAGATTTATACCACTGATGGACCTCTTCCGGTGTTTTGCATACGAGTGTGGTATCTTACAGTGTATCTTTGTGTCAGCGCATAGTAATAAACTCATCTTTTTATTTATTTATTTATTTATCAAGTATTAAAATTTAAAAGGAGATTAATGACCATTGTTTTGCCTCAAGCTTAATTCCTTCATTCAACTCTCACCTTAGGTTGGTCGGGTTCGCGCGAAAAAGCCAAGAATATGTCTGTCAACGCTCCCTCTTCCTCAGCTTGCTGCATTTCGTCCCTGTAAATGCAGTCTTGCTGAGAATTTCTGCATCCAAAGAATAGCGACATGGAGCCCCAGTGATTAACAAATGGGGTCAACCATTTACCAGTTGCTGAATGAAACTCGGGATGGTGAATAAGAGGTTCTAGTGTGACGTCTTCGGATCTGAGCCCATGAGGTACTTTGTGGACGACATCAAACTGACGCTGTTGCCAAAAGCTGCGGAATGGAGCTATGCCTGTACCAGGTCCCACCATGATAACAGGTACCGTGCCGTCCTCAGGCACATGAAAGGTATGGGCTCTATAAAGAGTTAAAACGTTTGCCTTTGTTTAAGTGGGGTCTAGCCTTAACTGATGTACAAAGTGCCTGCTACGTTGTCTCATACAGGACTTTCACACAGGCCCAGGCTTTTTTAGTGGAATTTATCGTCCAATTAAAATCTAAAGCCCGATTATCGTTTTTAACCCCGTTTAGCAATCCCACTCAAACTTTGTTGGACGGAACTAACTGAAAGCGTCAGCCGAGCGTAGACGAGATTTCTCTTTACCGTTAAGTTATGTAACAAAAACGAGTGTTGCGCTTCATTGGGGTATCAATGTCTCAATGATTTTTACAACTGAAAGAAAGAGCTCTCTCGAAACAGATACGTTTTCAGAGCCCTTTCAAAACTATCAACAGAGTCGCTCAGTCTAATATTGGGCGGTAGCTGATTCCATAACTTCGGATCAATTGCTGCAAAAGATCTATCACCTTACGTAACTTGGGAATAACTGCGAGATTTGAATAACTAGAACGAGCAGAGCGACAGGGGGTGTAATGATGTAACGGCTCGTTAATATATACCGGGGCAAGGCCATTACGTGATTTATAGCAAGGTAATCAACAGTAACTTAAGGTTATTCTGTCTTTAACAGGAAGCCAGTGCAGCTTTTGTAAAACAGGAGTAATGTGATCAGTCTTCCTCTTGCACACACTTAATCTTGCCGCAGTATTCTGCAATCTCTGAAGTTTCTCAATTTTGCTTGAGAGAATTCCATAGAGCGCACTATTACAATAATCCAATTTCGATAAAATGAAGGCATGGACAATGCGTTCAGTATCCGCCTGCGAAAGACATTTTCTGATTCTGCAAAAATAGAATGAAACGATCACGAGGGAGCGCGACAGGTATTGTTAACATTGGGAACAAAGGTGGGGTGTGAATCAAGAGCAACACCAAGATCTCTGACAACACTAGTAGGCGGAACGTAGTGATCACCGACTTTGATCGAAGAGATCGGTTCTGCAGGTGAAAAACGCGAAGAAAAGTGGGTAGTCTGAGTCTTTGACCGATTACACTCAAGCATATTGCCTAAGTTCCAACTCATGATATCATCTAGACACAAACTGAGATTTTCTAGAGCAACGGCGAGGTTCCCGTTACGCATAAAAATGTAGAGCTGGGTGTCATCAGCATACATCATTGCGTCGAAGCCCTTCGTGAAGATGACATCCTCCAGAGGTGCGATGTACAACTAGAATAACAGCGGGCCAAGGACCGACCCTTGCGGAACACAACAAGACAAATATCTTGATCGAGAAAGAATCTTGTCGAGAGCAATGAATTGGGGACGATCTTTAAGGTATGAGTCCATTCAACGAAAAAACATTTCGGAAAGGACATAACGATATCTAAGCCTATCGAGAAGAATAGTGTGATCTATTGTGTCGAAGACCGCAGATAAATCTAACAGCACAAGAACAGCCTCGAATTTATTGTCGATGGCTACATGTATATCATTAACAACACGTAAAAGGGCAGTTTCAGCCCTGTGATGTTCTCTGCATGCTGATTGCATTTTGGCAAATAAGCCATTAGTGGTGAGATATTCTTCGATCTGGGAAGCCACTATTCTCTCCAATGCGTTAGAGAGAAAAAATAGATTGGAAATGGGCCGATAGCTGGCAAAGACATCAGCAGGTTGTACTTTTTGATCAGAGGGTGAATAAGTGACATCTTGAAGAAAGAGGGGAAAATGCCTTGATCCAAAGACGCGTTCATGATATCAGTTAGAGTAAGCAACAGAAGGTCAATACAGTCCTTTAACAACCAAGTAGGTATTGGATCGAGGGCACAACTTTTACTTTTGGATGTCAGAATGATAGTCTTAAGACCATTCGGAGAGACGTGATCAAACTGGCTAAAAGATGTAGAGCACGATACATTTGTCACACCTCTTGACCGAGGGCAAGATAGTTGAGTGAGAGCACATCTAATATCAATGATTTTACATTCGGAAAAGTCGCCAAAACTCTCAGCCAGGTGTTCAAGAGAGTCGTGTGTCGGTAGAATTGGAGAAGACTTTACGTTGAACATACCGTCAACGAGCTTGAAAAGCTGCGTCATATTAATAAATGTTTTAATCGAGTGGTATACACTACTCTTGCTGGAGAGTGTTATACGATATTTTTATTGGGTTTCCAAACGGATACACGTGATGAGGTATACATCCGGCGATTGGAAGTTGACTTAAATTTGATAAAGAAACTTAAAACGAGAGAGCTGAGAGAGAAGGTTACAAAATAATCTGATATCGTACTTACTGTCTCACACAACAAGGTACTTCATCTCCAGATTCTAATCTGTTGAGCCAAGTCGAGCAAACACCGCAATGTATAGGACCTTTTCCGCCTAAGAATCCATTCAAATTGAGGTGATAAGAGCAGAAATGGTTGACAGAGAAACGGTTACAATGGTTTGAGCTAGAAGACTTGTAAACTTGGCATTTGCACGATTGCGTTAGTTAATCAGCCCGAAAACTCTCACCTTTCTTGTTGTACTGAAACTACGGCAACGGTGAGATGTATTTCACCGGGAAATAGGTCTGGGGATGACGAGATGGAGTAAAAACGCTGCAATGATAAAGTAAAAAGCACAAAATATTTGGAGAGGTAGTGACTAGAAAAGGCACCCACCGTAAGTGATGAAAAAAAAATCAAAATAATGTTAATCCTTGGTTCGGCCTCGGAGTCTGAAGTGTCCAAGAAGTTCTGACAAACAAGATCTACGAAGGTTCCAAAGTTAAATCTGCTGGAAGATGAGCCTCTAAATCAACAGATTCCCTACGCACCGTCTATACTGCAGAGAATCTCATGTAAGAGCGATTTTCAGTTGAGTGTCAAAAATGAATTCGGGATTAGGTTGCTGGTTATCATCGCCACGCTCTGCGATTGGTTTAAGACTTTGCACTACCTTTTCGTGCACGTTTTCCCGCTTTTGGTGCCGGCCGGTGCATTTGCTTGCGCTATGATTGGCTAATTTGATTAGTTTCGTCCCTTGTGATAGGCCAGAGAACACTTTGGTTATGGGCTGAAAACACTCGGCCATTTAAAGCGGCTGTATGTCGAATTGAAGGACATCGGTGAATTTTGCAAGAGGCCAATTTCGCGTTTACGTTGTTACTTGATCGAAGATACACTGACCGGTTGCAGTAAAGGCAGCTGAGTGAGCAACAAGTCAGCAGGAACGGACAGCGAAGAATAGTCTTCAAGCACTTCAAGAACGTTGCATTCGTTCTCAAACTTCCAGTCCTCGTATCGGTTTTTGCCCTGAAAGAAAAGCAAAAATAACAGATAGGTTCTCAGTGAAGGTGTTTCACGTAGAAACTGGCGAGCAACCTGATGCTCAAGCGGTTCAGTTTTTCATTTGAAAAGGCAAGGACATAACCAGGCTGCTATTTCTTCATTTACTTATTTCAAGATTTACACCAAGGTAGGTGTATATTACAATAGAACACGAAGCCCCTTTCACAGCTTGTCGAAGTCAAATTCGGAAAAATCAAAGACGGATCTAGTTGGTGGCCAAAGAAGGACTTTAATACGAAGTATCGATATGGAAATATATTGCCTTAAATCAATCTTCGGGATCACACTGTATAGTTGTAACTTTAGCGGGATAGTTTCCTTGGTTTAGGAGAATAGCCTTTGTTGACTGGCTACGAAACAGTAAACATCCCGGCACATATATAAGAACCTAGATTTATCCAAGCTTGACTAAATAGGTTCTTATAAAAATGGTATTTACAGCAGTTTAAGGCTATCTAGGTTCTTAGATTGGTTCTTATTTCAACAAAAGATTTCTTCTCTATGATATGGTATGACCGATTTCCTCTCATGAGGATGCTGATACCCTTTATATTTCATAACCATGAAAAGTAATTTTTGAACAAAATCTGTGCAGTTTTTTTAAAGTGGAATTTGTTCCACTCCCCTGAAATTTCAAGGTCATTTTCTGGAAGAAGAACCTTAATTTCTTTAGGCTAACCTTTTTTTTACGTAAGGGGGGTCGAAAATGAAATTTTAGCCTAATAGCTTCTTAAATTCTATGTTCTTATACGCGGGTATTTACTGTAGCAGTAGTATTGTCTTTACCTCCGCAAGGACTTGCAAGTTTTCCTCGTCTTCCGTGCCGTGTACAAAAAAGAAATATCATTGCCGTCGGCTAAAAATATTTTTAAAAAAAATGGTGATTATATTGTAGAAGTGGATCTGATTATAAAAGTGAATCTTTCTTAGTAGTATAAGGTGTGCTACTTCGACTCAGCCACGAAATTCAAGGTTTGGTGGGAGGAATGGGGGTGAAGCAGACTTCAAAACACTCCGGTGGACTCTGCAGGCTTGGGTTTCACGTGTAAGAAAAAAATACAGAGAAAGCAGAGAAACTTCCTCCTGATCTTGACACCAAAAAGCTCCCAAAAGCTAACCAAACGTTTTCATTTTTTCTTTGCTTTCATTTTTCCTAGGAAGGGGGACAACTGCTCTCTACCTCTCCCTCGCTAGGTACAGCCCTGTAAATGAAAGCTCCTGTGAGCGTTAGTGAAGAGTGGATGAAGTTTAGAATGATTATATGTAGAGTTTTCTTTCAAATCCTCGATCTCGGACACAGGCAGCCCAAGCTCAAGATGTTAGGAGTTCAGTGTAACGTGACATATGCCATATTACATAACTACGCGAAACGTGACTCCCGCCTTACAGCATATGGGGGCATTGTGTTACAACGGTTTGAATTTGTAAAGGTTTGTATGGGAAGGCAACGGCTTTGCTGGAAAAGTCAATTATTCTTATATTTTGTGAATAAAATCTACTTACCATGTTGCCGTGTTGTATTCTTTGTTGTTTGCCAGCTTCGCAAGCCGATCTAACGCGATTTCGGCGACTTATCGTTTTGTGGGTTTCCACTGCTAAAAGAAAGACAAGGCTGCACACTGATTTCCGGAGTGCCCGCCGCTCGAAGCGAATAAATCCACCGAAAATAACTCCGTCGACTCAATTCCTCCGTAGAATCGCAGAAGAGATGTTGAAGCTCTATGTCAGTTCACTCGCTACGCAATTCCGTCCACAACGCCTTCGCTACGATACATTCATTTCGAGATTTCTTCGCTCGCAACTTCAAAAACAGGCTCGTCCAAGGGTTTAGGACACTCTCGCGGTTGGCAAAGTAAGCTGGGTAACTATAATTAGCCCGACCAGGGGTAGACAGCAACGATTTGTCAACGCGCAAACCAAAATGCTCCCCGGGTACCCTCCTGCTTTATTTTGCAAACCCACAAAGCGTACAAAGGGGCGCATTGTTTCCATCAACCAATCAAAATCACGTCCAAATCAAGTCGAGTCGCGTTTACAAAACATCTCACAAACTCAGTGGAAACCCATTGCAGGCAATTTTCGCACGTATTCTTAGAAAAATCTTATTGCTAAACGCCATGTGGTAGAAGAAAGTTCCAGTTCCTCTTTTTCACGATGTAACTACATTGTTTTAAGTTTTAGTTTGTCCTTTTGATTTCGTAAATTTGACCCCTGCACACATTCGCACATTTTTTTCGCACCTCGCGGTTTTGCTCGATTGCCATGGCTTCGAAATTTTCTGCTGCCCTTTTCAGGGTTCAACTGAATGGAGATCAACAAGAAATTGTCAAGTTTGCTTCCGAAGCTACAAAGGGGCGCATTGTCTCTATCGACCAATCAAAATCAAATCGGATCGTGTTTACCAAGTTTCAAAAAGTGGCTGAGGTAACGTAATTTTCCAGAGTATTGTGCTTAATCTATCTTTGCTTCTCTGCCAAAAAATTGATCTATGCGAAAGCGATGACTTCTTCGTCGTGGAAATGGAAGACATGGTAGGTTTTACATTATATACTCAACGCTCGACGCGAACACTGATCCCCATGGCCATGTGAGATGAAACGTTAACCGCTCGTATATCTTGTAGGTTGTTATCAAACTTCGAACACTGCGAGGGTAAACTGGTAGCGGTCCGAGAAATCCTAGCTGAAAGAGAGAAGATGAAGGAAAACTTTGCGTGTCCGGCAAGTTCACGTTTGTTCGGCCATTTAGCTAAAGAGATCTGGGGTGATGGAGTCAGGGTCGTAAAACGCGGTTCGCGGAAAGGCCGACAAAATTATTACTTAGGTCTTCAGCGAAAATCATCAACAAGTTTACATGATGCAATTGATGAAAATCACCCGATCTCGCTGTTAAAAACCGGATGGCATTTGGTAAGTGATCAGCGAGGACAATACTCCTTCGCGAGATATGAACCCTGGTCATTCCGCAATCAGAGAGTGGTGACAGAGGTGAAATTTGCTATAAAAGTTGAATCTTACTCATCATACTTACATCCCATGGATGTCAAGCCGATCTTGCAACGGTCTTTCAGTTAGAATGTCTTGAGCAATCTCCTAATTGGAAACGGATCGAATCAGTTTTAACCTCCATAGATAACTCGACTTTATGTCGTGGAGTGCCAATCACAGATGGAGAGGTTCTACATACGATGCTCTCTCATGAAACTGGCATTTTTTCTGATTTTTCGACAAATAGAACACCAGAAATTGTCGAACGCAGGGCTTTTTCGGCGAACTGTTCTATACTTTCAAGGGCAGGGCAGTGCTGTTCCAACTGGCAACACCTACACTATTTGGAAAAAAAAAAGGCAGAAAAGGAAAATAGAAACCAATGGGGTAATCATCCCTTTCATCAACAAGCGCTTTCTCTCTAAGGAAGAAGTTACCAAGCAACTAAAATTGGAGAGGCAAGCAAGACTAAATGCAGAACAAAGAGAACGTTACTGGAGAGAAAAGTTTGAGGCCGAGTGCATTGAGATGGAAAATGATGACCACGCAGACCTCTCTAAGATGTTTGAAGGAGTTGCTGATAATGTGCCTGACAGTATGGGCAGCCTATGGGAACAGCAAGAGAATCTTCTACGATATAAAACTAAAAATGCGTACAGATGGCATCCAAAGTATGTAACCTGAAATATGTAATATAGAACACTTTCATGCTAGCCACTTAAAACCAACAGCCCTTTACCCCTTCCCCCTCCCCCCTCCTCTCCTCAATTTCCTATACACACACAAAGATATCCTTGCACGTGCTAAAATTACAAGGTAGTAATTAGAATCCTTTTTAATAGTCCTTAGTTTGTGAGGTCACTTTTCTAAAGTAATTTCTATGTAAACTCAATTTCCAGTAAAAAGATTGCAGGATATAAGAGTATATACACATTGCCAGGTATGAAGTGGTAAGGCCCACTACAGCTAATACTTCATTAAATGACTGAAAACTGGTTATACCTGAAATAAATAAATTCCGTGTCATAAATCTCTCAATAGTTCATTGTTTACATTCATATTTTGTATATATTGCAGGATCATTAGATTATGCCTGGATCTTTATTGCAAAAACCCACATGTGCTGGACCCCCTCCGACAGTTCATTATTTTACCTAGCAATAAGACAATAAGGTGAGCAGCACATACTTGTACATTTTTAACCGATTGTTTTCATCACACAAGGGTATAAATGCAGCTGATAATTGATAAATTTTCTCCCCCTGTAATAAAATAAGTGAAAATTACAGTGAAATTTTTTAATTACTATTCTGAGGAACAAAACATTTGAAATTTTACACTGCTCTATGATTACAGAATTTATAAGAACAAAGTTAAAGAGACTCCAGGTTGGAATGAGGAAATACTTATGTGGTGCAGAAATGCAGCCCAAGAAAATGGTTTGAGGCCAGGAGATTACATGGGTGGTTTTGCAATTGATGAAATGAAGGTCCAGGTAACATTGAAAAGCAAATCAGTGCAATTGACATACCTTGCAAATTACAATATATTTGGTAAAAAATTTGTTCTTCACCCCTTTCACATCTTTCTTTAGGAGAACCTAGAGATGACCTCCGTAAGTGGCAAGCATAAGCTAGTAGGCTTTGTTGACCTAGGGAGAGGTCATGATCTCGCGAGAACTTTGTCAGGTACTAGTGCTCTTCAACACATGTAAATGGCTTATTATTTACAGAATTCGATAACCAAAATAGTTTGCATTGAATGTTATCAATTTGCTAAACCCATTTCTTATTTTCAATTTCCAATGTGTTTATGAAATTTTCAGAGTGTGTATTTCTGCCTAACTAAGAAAGATATACGTAGGGTTATACATTAAGCCATGTATTGAAATCTCTCTGACCTTCAATTACAACCGCATTCTCCCCCTTAAATTATTTTGAATAACATTTAACATATTCTCAGTGCTTTTAAACTTTAACATGATTTATAAGTGAGGACAGTCAACCAGAACTTGCAACACATGTGTTACAGTTTTTTTTCCTGAGTGATGGTGGCTCCAGGTTTCCCATTGCACAATGGCCATCAGCAAACTGCACACCCAGCGATCTGTACCATCTGTTCTGGGAGGGAGTCCTGAAGATGTTAGAAATTGGATTTGAGTAAGTGAATCAGTTAATTGTCTTTTAGCTGTATACCCTCAGATAAATGGCAAAAACTAGAGACATAACAGCAACAGAATGTAGACTCAGTAGGTTATACCCTGTGTCTGCACATGTACAAAGGAGGTTAAAATTTTAGTTGTTTGCCAGCTTGTTTAATGTGCATGGTCTCACTTTTCAAAAGTCAACTTTGAACTTTCACCTGATGGGGAAAACTATGACGAAAGATAAGTACCGATAGAGGGTTAACAATTACAGGAAAATTCATGATAGTTATCAGCCATTCTTTTTAATATAGGATATACTGGTGTGTGCTGGATGGTGCAGATTGCAACAGGCAATTCATCAAAATACATTTTAAGAACAAGGACGCTGTTGATAGCAAGTTTCTAACATCGAACATTTACACTGGTTACACCAATGATATTTATCATGGATCCAAAGGTAGGAGTATTGTTATTAGAAAAATGTCCTATTTCTGACGGGCACTGTAAGGAGCTCACTGGTTAACCGTGGGATACTCACCCCTCCCTCCCTGCCTCCCTCCCCCCTATTTCTCCCTCTCTCCCACCCTTGGTCATTCATTTGTGCGTTCGTTCGTTTGTTCGTTCATTCATTCATTCAGTTTCCAGTTAATCATTCAAACAGTCAGTCACTCACTCACTCTTTCAATTTCTTTTTTAGCAGGGTGGGGTGGGGGGGGGGGGGTGTAAATTGGTCAGAGGGTGAATTTTGTGCGGCCAAAAGAAAATTCATTACTTTTACAGGAATATTCACAGGTATTGTTAATTAACTGAGAAGAGCATTTAAAGCCTTTTTAATTACCACCATCACTCACCTGGTACAATTTTCAGTCTTCTATTTATGCTTAACATGTTTAGATAAAGAATCTCTCAAGACCTATCAGAACAGCCATTACCATTAAATAATTATTTCGGTAAAACATATTATATATATTCAACAGCATAACATAAGGAAAATCAGAAATAACATCTACAAGAGCAATAAGAATGGGAATCCCAGGTGCCTCAAAACTGGTGGAAAGTCAATCACCTGGAAGCAGTTCCGAAATGCCTTTGACTGGGACCAGCAGAGCTTCTCACTCCCACTACATGAGAAATTAAGCATCCAACACTTAAACCTTGATTCAGCCAGTATAATGAGAAACAAGCTTGCTGAAGATATGCCTGATGCCAAGATGTTGTTTCTAATGCAGGTGATTATTCAGTTGTCATGTATGTTTGATTAAATGCCTTTAAGATTATAACGTTTCTTATGAAAATGTTTTCTGCTAGTATGCAACCAAAATCTGAATTTTTTTTTAACATCACCTGATCTGAAACCCCCAAATACAAGTTTCACCTTTCTTTTAGCAGTCAGAAGCGGTTTCCAGCGATTTAAAATTATTTCTTACCTTCCATCAAAAAGTGCTTAACTCAATGTATTTTCATTTTCTCTTTGTTCTGTAGAAGTACCAGGAACACCTGAAAAAGATCGGAAAGGATGGCGATTATTTGGATGCTGTTATTGAGCTTCTTCATCACACAAGCGAGATTGTGAGCTTATTTAATGATAGGCTTTATATCAATTCATCTGACGACTTAAGACTTCACAAGTTAAACAATTTCTATAATTGGATGTGCCACTGGGCCAATGAAACTGAAGGAAACAGCAAGAGCTTCATCTCTTCTAAATTGTGGTTTGATCTGCAACCAATGTGCCTTGGATTCCAGTCCATGGTCCATTACAAGATGACTAGATTCCCCAGCACAGTAATTAAACCAGCTATTGTAAATCAAGACTGTGTGGAGAATCATTTCTGCCAGATACGTTCATGCAATGGCCAGAATGATAACCTCACCTTCTTGCAGCAGCAATCAACGCAGAACTCCATCAGATTGGGCCAAACAACCATTATTACCAAGAACAATGCATCCTGTAACAGCACCAACATGAACATAAGGCCATCAATTGAAGGAATGCAGGCAAAAAGGACAGTAAAGTGACTTTCTTTCTTTGTTTATCTGATTATTCAGTTTTGGCTGTCTAATATTTAATGCTCCTAAAGTTCTCACCTTGCAGTCAGTAGTTTTCAAAGTAACATTTTCATTTAACCTAAATGTCATTAGATTTACCTCTTGAAAGCCGGATTCTGATGTGTCCATCTTCAGATTCTGTTCTTCCTGCTACCCTGAAAATTCTGTCATCAACAGGAGGTGTGAATGGGATGGATGTGTGCTGTGCAATAGCATTCAGCAGGGCTTAACCAATAACTGTCTTTGTTAACCTTGCAGAAACTCTGACATCATACGCTTCACAAAGTGCAACCAACTGTGATTTGTTGTACACACGACTAAGTGGAGCAGTGCCTTGGTGCTGGTTAATAAAGGCAACAAGATGACCGTGAGAAACTTTCTTGTTGTCACTTCGGTCTCGGAGAATTTCCTATGAAAAGAAAAAAAAAGGAATCCCCAAAACCTTACAAAAGAAACTTCAAAGTAAGTTTCAAGTCTCAATTTGTGAAATGAAATGAAATGAAATGTTATGAAATACTAGACCTGTGCTGTTAAGTTGAGAATGTAATGTTCCTTTATAAAAGAAATTATACATAATTTATATAAATGACCCTATAGTATTTCTGCAAGTTGCCTGGTATAAAGCCCTTTCAGTTGCAATTTTCAATGTAATTTTAAAATTTGAAAATGTTAAGAGCACGTCAAAGCTGGGGTAAAGGAAAAATTAGGCTAATGTCATTGGACAAACTGGTGCAAATCCATTTTGCGGAACTATTTTTGAACAAGATCCAAATAACTTACAAGTAGTGTAATGGTATGGTAGAAAATTGCTAATAAAATAAATACCTGGAATGATACACTATCACTTTTCTCTTTGTTCCTCTCTTGCCTTTGCAAAACTCGTTTCCGTAGTTCCACAGTCTTCTTCACTTGGTATTCTCTTCGAAAATCTCTCAGAAACTGACATGCCCCCATGTTTACATAGTACAGCAAGATGTTTGACAAAAGCTTCTCAATGAATTCCTGTTGAGAACAAAACCGATTACCGTTACTTACAAATACCGGTAAATAATTGCACTACCTTAAATTTACGGATTTCTGAATTTGTATGTTATTACGGCTCGCTAATAAATGGAAGTCGCCATGTTAATTTAGTATTAGTTTCCAGTCTTTATCCACCGTACGTATTAGGCGTAAAACGCACATGTGCTTTCCAGGCAAATAGTATTTTTTTCTTATTCGCATGTATATTCTCTAATCCATTAAGAAAACAAATTATTACCTTGTATTTACCGATATCCTCATTTTCAAAGCACTGTACCCAACGCGTCTTCAATTCTTGATCGCCTTTCAATTCAGTCATGGCCATTTCCACCATTTCTGCCCGTGCTTTCTTCAAAATATGTAGATTTAGTAATTCCACTCGTCTTTTCTCTAGTTCCATGAAGAAAACGTATGCCTGGTCTGAAATGTGAAGCAGTCCTCTTTCCCGGTACTGTCTCCCTTCTGTCACTTGTAGCGTGTCAGGAAACATTGAATTTTCCTCCAGTTCTGAATGGGGTCGGATGACGTTCTCTTCAAGTAACTGACAAGCTATCTGTTGGGCTTCAACTCTGGCCAGAGTGGAACTGCACTTTGTAAAGACATTTCTTTGAATGTATTTTATCGAACGATTGAGAACCTTCCTCACAGCCCAACCACCAACATGCCGCACTTTTGATCGACCTACTCCGCTCATTTGATCAACATCAAAATGGATAGCCTCTTCCTGTCTTTGCTGTTTAACAACAGAAACCAACTGTTCCAAAAATTCCCAGTACACCGAAGTTGCCAGCTGAACTGTCACAGCCCTTTGGGGTGGCGTGCTTGCCGTTGCATCAAATAAAGCACAAACGTAACATGAAAATTCAATACCACTAAAAAACTCATGCAGACTGGACGTCACCGCGGTAAACCCTTGACGGCCAATCTCAATTACGATCTCGTCTGGATTTTCGACAACGTGGCTTTCTACCATTAGGTAACAGTGGAACCAAACTAGCTTCGCGAAGCATTTCACCTTGTCTATAGAGCTTTCGTTTAACAAGTAGTCAATTGCATAGTTCTTCTCTTCGCAAAAGGTGGAGACAGCATTCGATTTCATGGATGCCAATAAATCCAGGATTCTCTTCATAACGTCTTCAGAGGGAGTTGCGAGAATAGACTCATGCGTCAAGAGCTGGCGGTACACCTCCGTCAATTCCATCGGAACTGCTATTTCGTCGTCTTCAAATGCCGCTCTTGCAGGACCATCCAGCAGTTCTGAAGGAAAGGAGAAAGGATCATCGTCTTCTTCAAGCTCGTGATATCGATCTTGCACGGAATGTAAAATGTCAGGATTGATATTTTTATTTCGGCAGCAGGACATGTCAGCTACTGGGGCATCTAGATGTTGCGAAGAGCAAATCTCTACTGCCCTCCTTGATGGTCTTAAAAGTAGTCGAGGACTAAAATCCAAAATCTGGATATGTTCAGGAGATTTGACTCTTGAAAAAGCAACATAAATTAATCCGGAAAAATACTCTCGTTAGCAGTGGACAATGGCAGAAACAAGTGTTAGCCCTTGAGACTTATGGCACGTAACAGCATAGGCTAAAACAAGGGGAAACTGTGTGACACTTCCCATTTTTTGCCCTGTCAAGTTTCTCTTGATCCATGTTTGCCGGGAAATCGCGACCACGCCAACGTCTTCAAAGAAAACCAAAAGATCGTCACCTCGAACTCCAGTAAAAACACCCACGCTTCCATTCTTTAGGTTGTCTGACCAGTTCCACACAAGCATAACCTTACATCCTCGCTTCAGTTGCAATACTTCCACCCCTGGCCAGCTCATGCTCCTGGAATTATCATTTTCAAATGATGCCTTGTACTCCAAAAGTTCTCCTGGTAATTTGTCAAGTTCCTTTCTATTCATCAGTGTCACTGGTATTTTGCGGAAAAAGATATGCGTGGCACTTTCCTCTAAGTCTGCGGACAAATTTCTCTTCAAGGAACAAATATATTCCTTCGAATCATTTGAACACCGACCGAGCCGTATCTCACCAAGAGCATTTAGGAAATGTTTGTCTTTCTCAGATTGGCGCATCACTTTAGATAATGCAAAACGATGGCTAATCGCCAAATCAAATAAGGGTGACTCGAACATGTAACACCCTTCGTCAGATATGTTAGGAACGGGCTGCAACTGCAGGAATTCTCCGACAAGAATAAGCTGCTTTCCGGCGAATGGGAAAGTACGATTTACCTGGTCATCTGCAAGTTCGTGATGAAGGCAGTTCACAAGTTCAAACATCCTTCGGCTAGACAAGCTTGCCTCATCCCAAACTATCGCATCGATAGCCCTAACGCGATCGCAAACTACAGAGTTGGCAATAGATCGATCGATCAGTTGATGCCATGGCAAATCAGCAGTCATAAGACCGTAGAACGAGTGAACTGTCGATGCTATTCCACGATCATAAACTTGGCAAGAGATACCACTGGAGCAGACTATACCCACAGTTCTTCCACGTGCATTGAGTGTCGCTATTATTCGCTTGACAACCTCGCTCCTCCCCTCTCCAGCTTGACCCGTGATCAGAAAGTTATGGCCTTCGGAAGCAAACTTGACAATTTCTTGTTGATCTCCATTCAGTTGAACCCTGAAAAGGGCAGCAGAAAATTTCGAAGCCATGGCAATCGAGCAAAACCGCGAGGTGCGAAAAAAATGTGCGAATGTGTGCAGGGGTCAAATTTACGAAATCAAAAGCACAAACTAAAACTTAAAACAATGTAGTTACATCGTGAAAAAGAGGAACTGGAACTTTCTTCTACCACATGGCGTTTAGCAATAAGATTTTTCTAAGAATACGTGCGAAAATTGCCTGCAATGGGTTTCCTCTGAGTTTGTGAGATGTTTTGTAAACACGACTCGACTTGATTTGGACGTGATTTTGATTGGTTGATGGAAACAATGCGCCCCTTTGTACGCTTTGTGGGTTTGCAAAATAAAGCAGGAGGGTACCCGGGGAGCATTTTGGTTTGCGCGTTGACAAATCGTTGCTGTCTACCCCTGGTCGGGCTAATTATAGTTACCCAGCTTACTTTGCCAGCCGCGAGAGTGTCCTAAACCCTTGGACGAACCTGTTTTTGAAGTTGCGAGCGAAGAAATCTCGAAATGAATGTATCGTAGCGAAGGCGTTGTGGACGGAATTGCGTAGCGAGTGAACTGACATGGAGCTTCAACATCTCTTCTGCGATTCTACGGAGGAATTGAGTCGACGGAGGGGTTGGCGCAGTGGTAAGATCTCTGCCTTCCAACCCTAGGGTCCCGGGTTCCATTCCCGGTTCTGCCGAGAGTGGAATATTTGGCGACCTTCTTTCCTGCTGAAGTTCACTCAGCTTTCCATCCTTCCGAGGTCGGTAAAATGAGTACCAGCATGCATGGACTGCTTAGAAGCGGCTGCAATTTGCGCCTGTATATGCTTCCAGTCCGCTGGGGGTAAACTGATCATTGTAAAGCGCCTTTGAGACGTTTGTGATAAAGGCGCTATATAAATGCACGACTTTACCTTTACCTTTTTTCGGTGGATTTATTCGCTTCGAGCGGCGGGCACTCCGGAAATCAGTGTGCAGCCTTGTCTTTCTTTTAGCAGTGGAAACCCACAAAACGATAAGTCGCCGAAATCGCGTTAGATCGGCTTGCGAAGCTGGCAAACAACAAAGAATACAACACAGCAACAGGGTAAGTAGATTTTATTCACAAAATATAAGAATAATTGACTTTTCCAGCAAAGCCGTTGCCTTCCCATACAAACCTTTATAAATTCAAACCGTTGTAACACAATACCTCCATATGCTGTAAGGCGGGAGTCACGTTTCGTGTAGTTATGTAATATGGCATATGTCACGTTACACTGAACTCCTAACATTTTGAGCTTGGGCTACCTGTGTCTCGGATCACTGAATAACACCTATCAGTGAGAGCACGAGTCAACTTACTATTGAAGCCAGAAATTGAATGAACTGCGGTGTAGGCACACTCGTGATATCCAGGTAATGGGACAGAGCCTCGCGTACGGTTATTGGCGAAGGAAGCCGTGTAAATGCTTCCCATTTCTTGGATTTGCCGAATGGTCCTACAAAGAGAGAATACACCACAAGCACAAATGTATAAAAGCTTTTTTTAACATGCTCAACTTTTCATTCTGAAATTTCGGGATTTTGGGTGATACCTCGCGAAGTTGACCGGACGGTTTGGGATTTTTGGAGCAACTGGAGAATTCTGCTCCACGAGGGACGAGTTTCTGCTTTACTTAAAATTACTTTTAACACGAAATTAGTTTAAATGGTTGGTTTGAAGTCGGAAAGGAAAGGAACTTTATTTAAAGGCCCAATTTCAATCCGACAGGCTTTTCGACCGTTTGTTATTGTTATGGAATTTGGCATTGCTTAGAGATCTGACTGGATGAATTTCGGCTTTGGCAGGATTTTCATATATGAAAATTGTTCCACGGCACGCAATACCTTTCGGCTGAACATGCAAATTGAAGCAAATCAAATGAGGAGAGGGGAAAACCGGAGTACTCCGAGTAAAACCTCTCGGTGCAGAGTAGAGAACCATCAAACCCATCCCACATATGACACCTACTCTGGGAATTGAACCAGGGCAACACTGGCAGGAAGCGAGAGCTCGCACCACTACGCCAGCCCTTCACCAGTTACGTCCCTAGTATGAACCCACCAAGAGACCTCTTTCATAATGACCGCCAGATAAATGTTCTTTTGTCTCAATGCTAATAAGCCTTTCTATTCTCCCTACAACGAGCAAATTTCAAAAAAATATTTGCTTCAAAATGAGGACAGTTGGTCTGATTAACATAAATACAAAAAAATAAATAAAATAAAATACAAAGGTGGTCGCTTTTTATGAAAGTGGTCTAATATATTCTTGATGCAATCACAAATCACAATGGTAAGTTCAAATTTCACGCATTTCAAGGCATTTACGCGAACTGACAAAGAGAAACTTATCTCTTTTTACCTTTGATCTCACGTAATGTTTCGATGACAATCGGTGTATCTGGGTCGACGTCTCCAGACAACTTGTCAACCAGGGACTTTACCAACAAGGGATAATTGGCTGGGAAGATTGCCACAGAATTCCCAGGTTTGTATTGCAACTCATCGGTATTGTTTGTTTTCAGTTTTACTAAAATTGTCGATCGACTGGTTGGTAAAGAAGATGAAAAAAAGATGCAGTCAATTTTTTACGCGTGACGATGATAGAGGATTTGGTGGCTTAAGCCGAAACGAAGATTCTCCATTCTGATTGGCTAAGAAGAATGCAGTTTCCAGGTAACACAGTGAGAGAAATACGTAATTGGATGCAAAAAAGTAGCAAACCATTCTGGTTGGTCAATGATCAAAGACAGTCACAGATTGCCAATCAAATGCGATCCTTCATCTTCATTACGACAAGCTAACTCTTATCTAAATGATTTTTCTCGTGTAACTTGGAATAAATGAGTACTTGTAATATTTTTCAAAGACTACAAATTGCACTCGCCCTACGGGCTCGTGCAACTTTTTTTCGTCTTTGAAAAATTTACTAGTGCTTATTTATGAAATTGCAATCGAAATCGTGTGTTACCTATATAAATTTATCTCGTGATTACACGGTTGGGAATCCATCTCCGATAGAGGGCCAGACTGTCAACATGTAGAATTTGCGAATGGGACTTTGGGCGCGATGCTCAACGAGTTTGCCTTTGAATTCTAAAGGTCTCTGAAGAGTCTCTTGGCCGAGACGAAACGCCGTGTCAGACTAGCCACGAACATTTCACAAGTATTTGACAATAGTTTTGCTTTTGTATAAACCTATACAAATGTTGTACTAATTGTCCAGGAACTTAACAAACGCCATGGAGGAGTAGAAAGAGACAGACCTCAAGTTTGGTTATTCCACAGAGTTGTTCAGCAGAGGACGACTAAGATCCTTAAGGTAAGCAGAGTCGTTTCCTTTTAGTTATTAATCCTATAGTTTTGAGAGTTATTTAGAGAACTTAAGCAAGGACGAAGACGACGGTTAGGAGAACGCCATGAAACAATAGGCTTAAGGTGATTCCCTGGTGTTGCATTTTGCAACCCTACTGCTCATAATTTCTTGCGTCATTGGCGCGTGCAGTAGCATGGGCACATTGAAAAAAGGGCGGATTTTCATTGACGCCGAGCATAATCTGTCAAGGATTGTTATTTTCTCCTGATAAAGCAAATGAGGATATTCCAGAGCTTGGACTCCCCTCGCTCCCCTCTAGCCTATTGAATGCTATGTGACTACAGCATACCACACCTTCATCCAGTTGTGGTGTTTGTTCTTTATCTGCTAAAGCACTCTTAGAAAGGCGAAAGCGGCCTGGTACCCAGCCACTTTGAACAGTGTGTAAAGAATGAGTCGTTTCTTTGGTGGCCTCATCATTGATGCAGAACGAGTCACATGCGGCCTGGAAACGAGAAAGGCAGCAAGATTCTTATATAAAATTTGTTTGGAATTACCAGCGCCAAACGAAGACAGTGGTTGTAAGTCCACTGAATACACATGGGCCGGATTGGAATTTGGGAAACGTTAGTCTTGAAGAGACAAAAAAAAAAAAAAAATCAGATTAAAGAAAGAATACTATTTCGCGAAAAAACCGACAGGAATCTACACTAACGAGAAATGACCTCGGATTTTTGCTTTCATGCAGAAGGGTCTTAAAATCATGCATATATTTCATCTTTCTTCCTTGCTGCAGCGATAACAAGACGCCATATCTCAAAGCGAAACGCGCCATTTTTTTCTCTCTCGGCTTTTTTTTTTCAGAAGGAATTGAGCCATAAAGTATCTTCCGCCTACAAGCCTTATTACCTGAAATACAGCTCTGGCCCAGTCTTTAAATGACTCCTCTTGTCCACACAACTCGTCTCCTTCTCCCATTTTCATGACTGGTTCCCCGCCAAGTTTTTGAATAATCTTGTCTAGGGAGCGCGCAAAAGCACAGAAGTTTGGGTAGGCCTTTGATCCAAGGCCGAATACAGAGTACCTAGCAAACAAAAAGGATTAAAAAGGTAAGCTTGTAAGCTAGCTATCTATACTGAGTGGGGAATTTATCCAGTGCTCACACTCATTGCTCAGTCTGGTTTCTGAATGATGCAGTGTCCTAAACCGGAACATGGGAAAGGGGCGCGGGGGAATCTCCCTTTTCTACAATTTACTGTTAACTGAATAACAAGCAGTATGGCCAAAGTCTTCCGAACAGTATTGTAAGCTGGTCCTGAAAAGCCCCGGGGGGAGTGGTGACAAATGTAAGTCACTTCACTTCATCTCCTGCGTCATGTTTCCCGGCATTTTCTCGAAGAATGAGCAGCAATGTCGAAGCTAAATGTTAAATCCTAAAGAAACGAACCAGTCGAACATTCTTGAGCAACATTGGCATGTTATGTTCTATACAAGTTGGACAACATTGCTCAATCATTTGACTGGACGGGCAAGGGTCCGAAGCACCCGCCAGCAGCCCGTGGTTCATGTCTGTATGTGGGGCATTTGACACAGTTAAACATTAGTAAGACTCGGCTTCCCTAAGACTTGTTTAAAAGAGACGTTTCAATACAATGTTATCAAAACATGACTGATCGGATTGCTGGGTATCTCCACTAGACCTCAATAAATACTATATAGGTAAACAATACTGAATTCCCGGCTATTTTCTGAAGCTGGGTACCTTTCTAGGACTAGTAGGTTCTTTATTGAGGTGTATTTGGTCCCCTGGTTCACTCAGTTGAAACTGAAACAAACAGTGCCTTTAATCACGAGTAAATATATACGTGCCACACCTCCACTTAACATCTCTTTCTCACCTGAGACTTGCTAAAGGCTGGCCGTCTTTCTTCAAATTAAGACGCTTTTCTCTCTCCTTTTGAATTAAAAGACTGCTGATCTGCCAAAGTTTTTTGCGAGAAGTCTCCGTACTAAAGAAAAAAAAAGGCATGTTAGCCTCAGCCGAGACTAAACAGATATATTAGTTTAACATTCAGTCAGTGTAAAATGCAGACTGCAGACCAGGGGTAAAATGCAGACTGAGGCTATAACGTAACTGTTGAAAAAGTCCAAACCCCTTAGAAATGCTAACCTTAGGCCTAATTAGGCCTAAAACAATATTTAGGCTTAAT
>NC_090879.1:51183841-51193841 GCF_036669935.1 Montipora foliosa
TCTCAACGTGTTTTAAGAAAGAGCCTGAACAACTATGGTGATCAATGATGGTAACTCCAGCTTTCTGGAAGAAAAAAATGTCACCCACATCAGCAAGGCACATTCCGGCCAAGATATACAAGTTTTAAGAATCCCAACATACGGAAGTACATAAACACAGTCAAGGAAATAAACCAGGGACGAACCACAGCAACTTCATTTAGGGATCAGCTGGGCCCGGTTGTTCGAAAGCCGATTAACTTAATCCAGGATTAATGTAAACCTTTGTTTCATGTTTTCAACATTTTGGTGAAAGTTTCTTTTGCTTATTTTTGTTTTTCAAGATTGTCTTCTTCTAATGTAAAGTTCTGTCGAATATCAGCGTTGAACAGCATTTGGAAGTAAAGAAATAAAGTCCTTGGTTAATTTTTAATCTGAGATTAGCGTTAATCGGCTTTTGAACAACCGGGCCCAGATAAACTTGAACCCGTGAAATCCACAGTTTCAAGCCCAGCACCCTGACCTGCAATCGGCAGGATGCCTGTTTTTGCATTATGATTGGCGGCCAGTTAGAAACTTTAACTGGTTGTGATTGGTTTTCGTACTTTTTCCCGCCATTACGACAACCTTCATGGATCAGCATCTTATTCATACGATTGTGTATACGTCAACCGCGATTGGCCAACACGTGACATCGAGTTTAGCTGTAAGTTATTCCATTCCGGGAGTCAAGGTAGTTTTGGAGTCAGGGTGGTTTAAGGTTTATCAACCGCGCCTCCCACTTCTTTGACCCGGGTTCAACCCTGGCCTCGGGTCACATGTGGACTGAGTTTCAGTCGATCTGACTCTAAGGGTTTTTCTCTGGGTACTCCGGTTTTCCTCCCTCTTCAACAATTACATCCGGCTTAGGGCGGTATCTTTGGTATCTTTCCCTTTCATTGAATGAAATAAATAAAATTGCTATTATTAATATTATTTTTAAAAAAATTGGCGTGTCGTGCTTCAAACCTGAAAGCTTTGTAACACTGCCAGATTTATTTCCACCATGGCAAAGTCTTTCCAGAGAGAAGTTGGGCTCTTTGTGTCAAGCCCCATCCTCTTCGCTACAGGCTGTCAGGGGTATGAAACAAACAACAACATCAGTTGAATTATTATTTACGAGCTTGAACGTTTGTGACTTGATAAGTTTCACTTGGTTCCCTTCAAAACCGTTTCGCGCGAATAAGCAGAAAAACAGAAATTTGCAATCGCCAATGATAGAACGTCACTGAAAAATTAATGATGTAATCATCTGACCTTTGAGGGGGCTGTTTAGCACTCATCGAGCAAGACAATTTTTTTCAGTTCTCCTAAGACCGTGGTTTATGGCCTGAGAGGAGTTGCAACCCACAAAACTACCCATAGCGTAATCTGGGGCGTTATACTTGAACTAGATTTCAAGCGTTGTCAACCTCAAAACACTGCAGCAAGCTACTCCTTACTACCCTTCCTTACAACAAAGAAAAAGTTGTTTGTTTCTTGTATAAAACCATTTTATCTGACCTACCTCCAGCATGTTGTAACGGACTGGATCACCAAAATCGCGTGCACCAATTTCTGTCACCATGTACCTAACAAATATAATAAAAAAAGCCCTAACAAAGAAGTTGAAATCACACAAGAAACGATTTTGAGACGAGTTAACTCCCACTGCTACGTGAGATAAAAGACACAAGGAAACAGCCTTTACACATTCACTATAATATTTAAAGCTTGGTGCTTCTGCGGCCTTGTGAATAGAGTAACAGTTCATATGAAAATAAGAGGCTACGGGTAGCCTACACTTTGTTCAACAGATTTTAGCCGATTACCCTTAAATTTTCAAAGTGTTTCAGCGTTTTTTAAAATCTTTGCCAGTAAGTTGTATCGTTGTTTGGCTGAGTGTTAGCTCATTTATGTTCAGTTCGTCATCGTTATCTTTTACCTGTGTTTCATATCCAGTTCATTTGCGTAGTCCCAAGTCCAAAGTCCAAAGTCCACTATCCGTGACCCAACCATAGGGTTAAGTAGTTATTCACGTTTAAAGCTGTTCTTAACAATTCTTAAATTAATATTTCGCCTTTTATCTGTCTCCTAGTGTTCTGCGGTCTAGGGGCCATCGCGATCGCTTCATAATAAGGAAATACCAAGTTCGAATCCCACTTGGCGCAGAAATCTTACGCATGCGAATAAAATCGTTACCCGCAGAAATAAATAGTCAAAAGGAAGATTCAGAGCCAAACCCTATAATTTGTTCCTTCCGAAAAATGCAATGATAGTGTTTTAAAGCCAGTTAACCATACGCTAAGAGTGGGGTTGAATTCTGGACCAACGGAAGCAGATCAAGTGGGTGACCAGAAACGAGATTTTAACCGGAAGTTACTGCATGCAAATCCACCTCCTTTAAAACTGTGGCGTAACTATAGAATTTGTCAGTTCACTCTCTTTCTAAATGGAAGATCAGTGTGAAACCCGTGATACTATTCTTACCATCCATTGAAAGGGCAGGCAGGAAACTCTACTCCTCCAACGTCAAGCATCAAACAAGATACTGCGGGTAAGGCGTACCATCGCAAACCAAGCTCTTCAAACCAAGGATACCTTGAAAAACGCAAAAGAAATTAACGAAATTCGAATGTCAAAGAAACCACCACACCACACCATCAGTGTTGCTACAATTATCATTGAGGTTTCGTTATAACGAAAAGGAAGATATAACGAATTTACCGAAAAACAACCAAAATGTTCGTTATATGGAGGTACAGTTCTAGAGTGTTTCACTTGTTTTTAAATCACGGAGGACAAATTTCAGTGGAAGTGACTGGCAAAAGGAGAAACAAGAGCATTGGATTGGAAATTTCGACTACTTATACTTTGACTACAAGAAGCTCCAAAATAAAGAAGTTCATCGAACTAATAAGATACAAAGAGGATAAAGCGGATCTGTAGGTGTGTCGGTAGTGTCAGTGTTTGCATTTATAATTACTGTAACTGTGAAGTTGTTCTTTTGTTACAGGATTAAAGGAATTTCATCCTCGTTAGTCTGTTTCGCATTTGTCTTTTTTCACGCGTTGACACTCCTTCGTTACATCAGGGTATATTTTGCGTTTGGGCTTCTGCATTGTGTTCGTTATCGACGAGGATTCCGTTTTCTCTTCAATATTGTAGGTCCTGTTCCATACATCTTACTGTAACTTTGGCCGGGCTGAAGCATATAATTCGTTATAGCGAGGAATTCTGAAAACTTACCTCGGGTGCTTCATCTCCACCGCAAGTACAATATCTGGAGGAATCTCAAACATCTCGGGATCCTCGCCATAAGCTTGAAGAACTAAAGGCAAGACGTCAAAATTGCCACCTTTGCCTCCCCAACCAAGTTGCTCGAAATCTGAAGAAGAAGGAAACAAACCATGGCAAAGTTGGTAAAGTGATATTATGAAACTCATACTCCATCTAAGCCGGCGAAATGTACCCCAGAACTAAGCTTGGGCGCTCGATTCATACACAACGCGAGGTTTCCTTACAATTGAATACGCGGCCTCTTTTGTGCCACCAGCCGAGCCTGAAGTAACCAGCTACTTGGCCAGTTCTCGCTTAACAAAAAATGCCGTTATCTTAAACCAGCCCCTTTTAACAAAGTTAACAGAGAATGTTCGCATCTACCTCAGTAAACTCAACATTGGCAGGGTCGCCGATGACAGAGCCATCCGACTGCTTGTAACCAGCGTAACGAATTAGCTGAGAATTCCACACACGGAAATCTTTAAATGGACGTTTCCTTTGAGGAAAGATGGTAATGGTGGACCTGCGAAAGGGATTATCACAAGTTGACCTTTATTGACATTGGTGATGTCAGTTTACAAATAAATACATTAAGGCCTGTATTAACACACATGAAAGCTCTATATCTGGTATCAAAAAACAGTTAAACATTACAATAGCAAATGGTTGGAACCCAGGAGTCATATCAAAATTTGATGAAGTAAGATTGTCCTGGCCCCAGTTTTTCAAAAAATGGATAAGTACGGTGGCCCAAAAGGGCCAACACAAACAAAAAATAATAATTTTCACTTGCTCGCCATCTCCCACCATGGCAACGTTCATCGTCGTCATCCGGTACAGGGTTATGAGAATTACTCTGGTCTGTAGAACCGAGTTTAACCGAGGTTGTCAGCCCCTCTTGGCCTTTTAATCGCCGGGGAAGAAGTGTCTTGTGCCGTGTAAGCCTTGATCTCTCCGGAAGGCTTCCCATTACAGCTAGCAACCTTGCACGCTCCAGTGACACTATCTTTCCCTGAAGAATTAAAAGCTTCTGGAAGAAATTTAGCGCCTCGGGATCGTAAAAAAATGCTGAACAAGAGAAAGAGGGTGGATATTACGTTCATACCAGAAACATCTGCCTCTTCAGTATGCTAAGGGATGGTTAAGGACGTTTAAGTACGGCTAGGGATAATTAAGGATGCTTATGTACGGCCAGGGATGGTCTAAGGCTGCTTGGGTATTGTATTATTGCTACGACCACTATATGAGTGCCTGAGACTGAGTACCTGGGGACACTATATGAGTGCCTACACCAAATAGTTACCCTTTTTTGTTTGCGTTATGCTTTTTTGTTTGCGATGTGCTTTTTACTTTGTTGCTCTGGTTTTTTCTTTGAGTTTTTCTTTGTAATACGTCTAGATCTTGTGATAAAATTGATTAAAAAGACAAACGCAACTAGATTCATTTTGACAACGTTTCGACATCGTCCGATGTCATCGTCAGGCAATGAATTTTAATCGGATGAAGCATAACTTATAGTACAAGAACAATAGAACAATAGAATAATATATACAATAGTACGCTAACAATAAATGTGAAATCTAAGTAAATAGTTTTGCCCTGACAGAGTCTGACTGCACATTAAGTGATGGTTTTAATTCTTTGATGTAGAACATCTCATGAATTAAGCAATCAAATTTCGATGCGCATTTCTTTAAGACACTAAAACTCGCCGTTGGGGGTGCTGTTGTCTGGCCATGATCTGCTAGGCGATGCCTCCCGATAGCTGAAGCAAAACAGTTCCTAATTACGCTAAATAACTGTCATCCATCTATTCAATTTACAATGGAGCTAGCGGTAAACAACACACTACCCTTCCTTGGCATTCTTTTGATGAAACAAAGAAGTAAGATTACCACAAGCGTATACAGAAAAACTACCAACAAAGGCGTCTTGTTGCACTACCAGAGTCATGTGGACAACAAATACAAAAAAATTTCTACTCAAGACAATGCTTCACCGGGCGTACAGTCTGTCCTCAACGACCGAGCTGTTTGAAAAAGAATGTGAAAACATAAGATCAATTTTTCACAAGCTACGATACCCGTCTGAATTGATTGAGGCAACCATCCGTAACTTTATCAATACATCAGATGTCGAATCACAATCTACCAGCAATAATAATAAAAACACCATTAGAATCGTCTTGCCATTTATTGACCAAAAGCTAGCCGATATTGTGAAGCGCCAACTTACTCAGCTAAATAAGAAACTGGATATAGATCTACAGCCAGTTTTTGTCAGCCGCAAGATCGAGGATGTCCTTAAATTCCGTGAGCCCAAACCATCTTTAGTCAGCCAACAACTAGTTGTCTACAAATTTCAATGTGGCTCGTGTGATGCGAGCTATGTTGGCTATACAGCTCGTCACTTGCATCAACGAATTGAGGAACATAGATACTCAGCTATCGGGAGGCATCGCCTAGCAGATCATGGCCAGACAACAGCACCCCCAACGGCGAGTTTTAGTGTCTTAAAGAAATGCGCATCGAAATTTGATTGCTTAATTCATGAGATGTTCTACATCAAAGAATTAAAACCATCACTTAATGTGCAGTCAGACTCTGTCAGGGCAAAACTATTTACTTAGATTTCACATTTATTGTTAGCGTACTATTGTATATATTATTCTATTGTTCTATTGTTCTTGTACTATAAGTTATGCTTCATCCGATTAAAATTCATTGCCTGACGATGACATCGGACGATGTCGAAACGTTGTCAAAATGAATCTAGTTGCGTTTGTCTTTTTAATCAGTTTTTCTTTGTGTCTGGTAATTTCAGCATGACATGCCAGGTGTTCTTAGTTTGGGAAATTTTTGTTATGATAACTGCGAAGTTGTAGACAAATATATTGCCTCATTACCGTTGTTGTCACTCTGTAATTTGTCAGTTTATGACGGACAATATTTTGCTGATGATTATCAAACCGCAGAGGCTTGAAACTTGAAAAGGAGGCTCGTTTCGGTTTAACTTTTGAAGGTAATGCGTGTAGAAAGATGTCTTTTAGAAACAAATTCGTAAAAGATATCTGCTCATATTAAGATAGCGAGAAAGCAATATTTGGAAAATTTCAGTTCTAGTAGTATAGCAGGACAATTGTCAGCCTGATCTGATTTAATGACCCAACTCGGTCAAATCTTCTACAGCACAGTGGTAAGAGCATCCAAAGAAGAAATTGCAAACTAGGATCGGTTCGGCTCCTGGAAGGGACGAGCTATTGGGTTTTTTCCATCGAAAAAAATATCTCTTCAAATTCGTACATTTCAGACAAAATGTAAACAATCATCAACATAGATTTCTTGCTTCAAAGCCGTCTCGAAAAGGTCAAACGAATTCAGTGCTTTCATGGTTTGGGCGCAAGAGGAGATAGCAGCCACGCAGACTTCCCGAGTCCCTCATTCGAATTTTTTTTTTCCAGATGTCTTTTTCCCCTTCATCGTTATTGGTTGGTTTTAATTCTCCAATAATTCTCAAATAATTCAAGCTGGAATAGTTTCATTAAATCTGTGACCAATAATTAACTTTATTAGGGCAAATAGCTTTCAATCCATAAGATACAGTATAGACCAAATTTTTAAATTTTGTCTATACTAAAAGGAGGAAAAAGAAAATAGTGGGTACTGGGTCGGGGACTTACCAGTCCTCGAGCGTAGTGGGTAAAAGGGCCAAGTGGATCTGGAGACTGAGTACAAACACTACTCGGCTCCAGACTCCGCAGTACCAAATTCAAAATAGGGCCTAGCGAATGTCAGAATGTAATATCTACCCTTCGCTGCCGCATAGCGTAAATAGCTGTTGTAATAGGAACAGAAAATGTCCTTTTTAGAACAGAAAAATCCATATTGTAGGAACAGTTTCATGTTAAAAAGACTTTAAAATGCATAGTGCGAACTGTTTCTAACGGATACGGTTAAGATGTAGACAGCTAATCTTTGTTCTATTATCCCAAGTGTCTCGAGCGTTAACTTGGTAAGGTCTAGGAGGAAATCATATTTAAGGCCGAATCTACATCGATATGCTGTAAACTGAAGAGAATTAAGTTAAGGAAATTAAAAAATCTGTAAAAAAAAATAAAAAAGTCTTCCCTGAGTTTGTCAGCTCCAACATTACGTTGCCCGTTGCTTTTTTAATTTTTGGATGGAATGACCATGGATTTGAGACAAAAAACTGAACACGTTTGTCTTTGTCGAAACAAGAAACAATTGCATAATCCCGGCCGTGTTTAAAAAAATAGCCAAAGAAATCTATCGATTTCGGTTATCTTTGCGAAACCTTTAGGATAAGAACATGAAAAGATTCTGAAACAGAGGAGTGCAAGCAAACTTCACTTGAATACGGGATCGTAAAACACTCGCCATTGCTATCCCCGGGGAAAACAACCCCTTTAGCAGTCGCTCATCACAAGGAATGAACAATTTGTACTGCCCACCCACTTTGAGTGATGATTTGTCGCAGACATAGTTGTTTTTAGACTTATGTCCTTCATATGGTCCAGTTTAATTTACCCATATGTGACAGGGGTTATTAAGCTTTGATTGGCTTAGGGGCACACTGTTTGGCGGGAAAGCGATCATTCCAAGGAGAGAGATGGAAGTTAATGGCTCTGTGTCATGACCTACTACTCCATTCAATTGTGGTTCCTTTATTGTTACCTCCTTTTATTTGAATATGATTTGCTTTACATTGTCCTTGTCAGATGAAATGAGCTTTGTGAAGAAACACCTCGTTTAAAGTGTTTACAACTTTCCATGCCTTTTGCATGTTTCTGCTTATTAATATTCTTGAGAATCACAATTATCTTGGGGTTAAAAAGTGATTTCTTGGCCTTCCTCCATGCCTTCATCCCAGCCAAAATTAAATACTAAAGCGAGTGCCATTTTACGCCTTTGGGGGAGGTGCTTCTTCCACGTAAATACGGGATACTGAATTCCAGCCTGTGCTTGCATCAGCGTTTCCATAACTGGCGCAATTACCGACCCAGAATCCCACGCGCCCAAAGCCCTGCTGGACGTTTTCACAGACTCCTTCTATTAGCCGCACACGGAGCAGATTCTCCTTGGCTTCATTCCGGTGCACGATGTATACGACTCCATCAACGGCTGCTGGATTTGAGCACTCTGCACCCTTGAAAGTGAAATACCATCGTTTGCAGCAATCATGTCAATTATAGATTCGAAGAACTCCATTGAACTGAGAAGACTCGGAGCCCAGTATTGGCAGAGGTCTTGTTGAAAACACATTCTTATGAAAATTGACCAGAAAAAAAAAGCGAAAAAATTAAATTGTATATATAAGCTCAATACCTGTAGTAATGCTAACGATCTAGACCAGGTCAGTTTGGCTTTATTTTAACAAGTCCTTTCAAACCAGTCAACCTCATTGCCTGATTAAGAGTCGCGATCCACAATACAAGTGAACACATCGTTATTTCTCTTGGTACAGTTGTTTTTACGATTATTGACAAAGGAAATAACCGCATTAGAAAGACACTTGAGTAACGGCATACAGTCAAAACTGTTGAAGCGGACTCCCTAGCCCACTCCCTAGACAATACAGCATACTTTTAAACAAACATTAATCTTAGCACCTTTAGCATTCTCCCGAACATTCTTTTCACATATCTTTAATTTATGCGTATTACCCTGTATATTTAAGTGTTTTAACGGTTCATTTCATGTTATCAGTTATGTTTATCCGTTAATTGAAGACAGTACACTGGCTGTCGAAAGCTCATATTTTTAATAATTTTTACCAGAGAACGCCTATTCCACTTTACTATGAATTAAAAACCGTGACCAAGTGCAACTTTGCAAGAATCGAAGCTATAATCTTTAACCGCTGACCGGTAGGCTCAATTGGTTGAGCATCGGACTGGGATCAAAACTCTGACCGGATCAACACCGAGGGTCTTTAAATAACTGAACAGAAGAGAAAGTGCTGCATTAAGAATAACATTTGGATACTGCCTTAAGTTTGTAATGACAAGGAGACACTCTTGTCTTCTTGGATAAGGACGATAAACCGTAGCACCCTCTCACATTACTTGTGTAGGATGTTAACAAATCCTGTCTACAGTTCGACAAGAACTGTGTGGTTGTCTCTCGCCGTCTCACTACTTAATTTCAGTTAAGATTTTAAACTGCACGGCTGCCCTTTGCGCCACAACAAAAGCAGTCTGGCAAAGTCCCCCACAAAGTGTTGTTAGCAGAAAAGATTTGCTAACCCAAATACTGATTGAATTAAGAATAGGAAACACTGAAGACTATATCAGATTTGATGCCCCCAAATAACATTCTAACAAACGGCATTTTTTTATCGCGCATTCAAGCGTCCTCTTCTCAAGTTCGTTTGCTACAAAAAAAAGTGCGAAATGATCTCAGCTATTTCAGATTTCTCAACTACCGCTAATTTTCTCTTTTATCAATAATTAAGACACGGTTGCTTAAATATTTTAAAGTTCTAATCTTTGACTCGCAGTTTCCCCAAAGAAAATGCATATTTTTTTAAATAATCACCTATGTAATTATTTTAAAAAATGTGCATTTTCTTTAAGACAAAACGGCTTGCGGGCATTTTGAAAAAACCGATTGGGTGGTTATGGCGCAATAATTACGTCAAGTGCACCAATGAGCGCAGAGAATTTTTAATAATCACCTATGCTTACTGCCCAATCTAGATG
>NC_090879.1:51203841-51206341 GCF_036669935.1 Montipora foliosa
TCCGAAGTCAAAACAGAGCAAGCAAAAAATTGCATGAGAAGAGGCCGGGATTCTATTGGAAGAATCTGTCTCCGATGACTCAAACATCACAATTTGTTAAAAATAATGCGTGTGCGTTGTATTCAGTACCACAGACTTGTGCCAGCGCGGAAGTGGAAGAGATTTAGCTAGCTCTTTGATTGCATTCAGGCAAATTTTAATGTAAAGGTTTGTGCATGTGCCTGACTCTTTAAGGACGGTGCCTACTATTGTTACTGCGCATACGTTCATGGCATCTCGAGACACGCGGATTTCCTAAGGGTGATGCTTATTGATACCAGGATATTTTTGCGTGATTGATCAAAACTAAGCAGAGAAAGCAGAACTTAGCAAGTGCTCTTGGTATCCAAAAGGAAAATTGGGGGTAACCACGCATTTTTCAGCGAAAATTAAGCTTCAATTTGGAAAAAGAACACCATACATTGCTTTGTATTTTAAAGCTTTTCACAAATATTGTTGATTAATTGTCTTCAAATTTTTTTTTGGGATTTCAATAACACTTGTTCAGATCTGCCTTTCCCGCATGTTCAGTAAACCGCGCAAAAATACCTTTAAATTAGTAAATTTGCTGTTTTGCAGGTTTTCCGCGGTTTCGGTCAGTTATAATTACGCTACGTTGGCTCTAACTATGAACAAAGCTGAGTAAATTAATTTCGAGGGACAGTTAATTAAGCTGTAGATCAGAAGCAAGGTGATGAGCTTCAGGCTAGAGGTGACAGGCCAAGAATATAATTGCATATAAATCTATTTATACGAAAAGTTTAATTAATTAGCAGCTTTGCCACTGTTTTAACTTTGCAATGAAAATAAATGTTGAATTCAACACACACGGAGATACTCTTTAAAATTTAATAAATAATCTGAAGCCAAGTCGTGTTTTTCTGTAGTGAAAATAATAATAGTAATAATAATAATAATAATAATAATAATAATAATAATAATAATAATAATAATAATAATAATAATTTATTAGGGGGAGTACCAAATTGCAGTGTTGTTGTAATTAAAAAGCAAATCAAAGCCTGCTGAAATCGACTCGTAAGTTTTAAGAACGTAGGAATCGAGCGTGACTTGATATTCCATTGAATATTTTGCTCATATTTCCATTTCTAAGGTTGAGGCTGTTTTGTGTTGTTTTTGTTCAATATCGTTGTCTGATCAGAGGGCATTTTTAGCTGTGGAAATAGTCTTGAATATATGAAAGTGATTCGAAGTTATTTTGGGACTGACATTTATAACAAATATCTTGGTTTTTGTGATTTCTAAATAGAAATGAAGCATATGACCAAAAGTAAACCAAAGAGGAGAAAACAATCTCCTCGTCCCGCATTGTAAAGGCAATTGTGACATAGGCACGCAACGGAGGTGTTCCGCAAAAGAGGTGTTCCGCAGGGGGTGTATCTGCTGGCTGGAAAAGGAAGTATTGGCAAGTTCCTGGGAAAAGATTGATGTTGTATTGGAAAGTTGCTTTCAATTTGCTCGCCCACGCGCCTCTCCTGGGAGAAGTTAATTTGTTTTGACTGTTCTTTGGAGTCAATGTACCACGCCAATTTGGGCGCACGATGCATTCAAATGTTGTTTTTATGCTTGCTGACTGTGAAACTTCTGCCCGGCTCCGCTGGCAAACGGAATTTCTGGTTTGTTTCTACTAGGTGTACGGAACAGATAAAAATTTCCCAGCAGGTAGAGAAATTACTCCAAAAAGGTTAATTTTGGGTTAATTTTATGCCCACGATATATTTTGATGAATTTTGAAAAAAAATGGCTTGTTGGGTGCCCCTGGCTGGGTGATTTCAAGTCAAACTGTACAGTGACTGTAGAAGCCGTGCACAATTGATAATTTGCAGAGGGACAATAACGGTTGGGTTCTTTGGACGAATTGAGAGCCCGAGGATGGGTTCCTTGTTCATGGCAGTCAGAGTGTAGTCAGCTTAAAAATGAGACCATCCCACACCATCATTAGTTCAAGAACTTGTTTCCTTTGTGTTTGCATCTGAAAAGACAAATTCTTTTCGGGGAATAACAACGCCTAGAACCTAAAGGAAGCTACAGTAGGTCTTCTGCCAGTGAAATGGTTGATCAGATATCGAGCAAGATAAAGTTACATCAAGACAGTTATCTGATTGGAAAGGGATTCACGATGCGGAGACGACACGAGCTGTATTCCCGCTAGTCGCAAAACAAGCGTAAGTCCCTTAAGTAGTAGAATATTCAAATATCAGTGGATGAAATCAGAGTGTAATGTTGCAGTTGAGAGATTCAAACTGAACTTACTTACTTCAGTTAAGTCCACAGCAACAAATATGAGAACCCAGATCTTGAGAAACTGGATTTCTCCATTTAGACCCTCTTCAATAAGAACCTGTCTTACACAAACATTTCAAACTGAGCCGGTTCAGCTTATCAAATAGAGTCAAAACTAACCAGTCTAACCATTGTGCAGTTTCTGATTAACTTGAAT
>NC_090879.1:51213841-51216341 GCF_036669935.1 Montipora foliosa
AGGTAATTATAATTTAAAGACAAACTATACAAGTCATGCACAACCGAGTAAATTGAAGAGAGGAAATTTAAAAACAAACTACTTAAATCGTTTTACCTTTTAAGCACGCATAACTCTTATCTCAACGCAAAACCACGGAGCTGAAATGAAAAAGACATTTTTCGTAAAATGAGTAATTGATAAATTTGCACGGGGACACGAACAGTTCGGTTTCTTGGGTCAAGCTTAGACCCCGCGGATGGGTTCCTTGTTCATTGTAGTCACAGTGCAATTAGTTTTAAAATGAAACCATCCCACACTGTTATTAGATTAAGAACTTGTTTCCTTTCGTCAGGGGCACCCAACGAATCTGTTCCTCACATTATCTGTTCCCCAGAGAAATCTTGCTGGCTGGCAAAAATACAGGTGTTTCGATGAGCTGGCTGGGAAATTTTGTTATTGATAGAGGTTTTGCCTGGGAATTACTGACTTTTTCTAGCATTTCAACCCGAGCTGGCTGTCTAACTCTGAAGACTGAGGACGACTAAAAATAAAAAATAAAAATAAAAAATGAAAAATAAAAAAGAAGAACCCCTTCCCTCTCCCAGAGAGTAGTCACAAACATACGACGGCTGGTCAGAGTGATTGCGCTTGCGGAAAAAAACTGTTTTGTCCCGGTTTTGTCGCTTTTGTTCGGTCGTTTTGGATTGAGGGATTTGAAAGCGCGCGGAATTCCTGGCTGGGAAATAAATTTGATCAGCTGGCTGGGAAACCAATCAATTTTATCTAGCTGGCTGGGAAATTTCTTGTGTGTCTTGCTGGGAAAAAGGAACAGATAATGTTTTCCAAGCAACACTGAAAAACACCTGAAAATGCCTTAATAACATTTATTTTCATTAACTGGGGTATAATAATACATTTTACAACAAACTGGTCGTTGGGTGCCCCTGTTTCGTGTTTGCATCTGAAAAGACAGATTCTTGCGAGAGATGCCATCGATTGTCGGCGATAACTCGAACCTAAAAGGAAGCTACAGCCTCGGACAAAATTGTTGAAACACTTTGCAAAGATATCTTGCCCTTCCACAACTTTTTTTCTTTGGCCAAATGGGTTCAGAAACGTGCGTGTAAACAACATTGTGAGGGGAGAGCGAAACGCGAAAGCTTTAATTCGATCTGTATATTCGTGTACTGTTCCAAGGAAATTGTCACAGACAGTAGGTCTTCAGAAATGATTGATCACTTATCGCGGAAGATAAAGACAATTACCCGATGGGAAAGCGATTCACGATCGATATGGAGACAACGTGAGCTTGGGTTACTCAGTTAAGGAAACTTTATTAAGAATCAAGTCAATTCAATTTCCTTCGATCGAAGCGGAATAATTCTTCCTTCTTTCTTGTTATTCACGCTGCATGGTCATAGCTTTTTCAGTCGCTATTTCTGGTCAGCAAAAGAATCTAAAGACCCCTAACTATTAATATTCAAATATCAGTGGATAAAATCAGAATGTAATGTTGAAACAGTTTCAAATGAACTTACTTTAAGCCCGCAGCAAAAATTACAAGAACCCAGATTTTGAGAACTTGCATTGGAGTGATAATATTTCTCCGCCATTTAGACCGTCTTTACATAAGAATCTCTCTTAAGCAAACATTTCAAACTGAGTAGGTCTAGTTTATCAAATGGAGGACGAAACTAACCACTGCGCAGTCTCTCTGATAGATCATCGTGCCTTCATTTGTAATCCAGTACAGCTTGTCTTTCCATAGGCAGCCCAAGTTTGCGTCACTAGAGAGCGGGTAATAATTAATCACTAGTGGGAAGACGACCTTTGAGTGCAAGCGGTATTGGGTTACAGGCAGCCATTGAGAATTTAAACGCGTTATAAGACTTAGTATCGGAAATAAAATACGGTCGATTATGAAGCCTAAAAAAACGCTCAATTTAACGTTCATTCAATAAAATGAATAAAAATGACTCACCTCTGGTTTATTCTTGTGCGTTTTAGTCCTTAATTTACCGTTTCGGGCATTCCGTGAAATGCAGCACACTAAGATTTCGACCGTAAGCTCGCGTAGTCAGCTCAGAGGCGGTTTGCGCCTCGAAAATCCATCCCAGCCGCGATTTTTTCACGCAAACCTAAAGCCCCATCATTTGCGAACATTGGTGAATGTTTCGTCGTCAAAAATCCCCACCCACTTGGCTGGAAATGAGCATTTTCTGCTTCCGATTCCACGATAGCGTCTTTTCTTGAACCGCTGATGATTTTGAAAATGGTTACGGAGCTTGGGTCCGAGTTCAAATGAACTCCACCCAATGAAGTACAGTAATTTCATGTACAACACTTACCCCATCCCCACAGCGGCTTCTCGAACGCCTCCATTGTTACGAGAAGCCGCTGTGGGGATGGGGTAAGTGTTGTACATGAAATGACTGTATTGATTTGACCTCGGACCCAAGCTCCTTCAAGCTAATCCTGCCAAGCCGACCACAAAACACCGGGAACTCTGTGCCCTACT
>NC_090879.1:51243841-51251341 GCF_036669935.1 Montipora foliosa
ACTTACTTTAAGTCCACAGCAACAAATATGAGAACCCAGATCTTGAGAAACTGGATTTCTCCACTTAGACCCTCTTCAATAAAAACCTGTCTTACACAAACATTTCAAACTGAGCAGGTCCAGCTTATCAAATAGAGTCAAAACTAACCAGTCTAACCATTGTGCAGTTTCTGATTAACTTGAATTTAGTGGCTTTGGTTATTTGAACACAGGTTTAGATAACTGCTAATAACTGTTGGCCTATTCAGGCGACTACACATTTGATTACCTTATTGAAGCCAAGTTTGATTATTTTACATTAACTGGTGACAGGATGACGAAGTTTTTTTTAACAATTTAGACTGGGAAAATTTTCTAGTAAGCCTGCTATTTAAACTTCTGTCAGCAAAGTCAAGGAAAAGTTGGTAAACATGCTTTTTTAGATCATGGAAAAGCACATTCGGAAAACGAAAATTGTATGTACCAAGCTTGATTGTGATTTTTCACCGAAAAAACCCGGCTTTCAAAAAAAGGACCCAACCTACCATGGAAACGAGGTTAAGCAGTTGTCCGCCTTGGAAAAGCCAATTTTGAATCGAAACCGCTTCTCGAACTAGATAACTAGTTAGACATTTCATATCGAAAGTATTTTACCCTCGAAATCTTATTTATACGGACTCTATTCACTAACATGTCTCCTTGATAACGTGAAAGAGAAACAGTTCAGATATGTAACACTATGCCTTTTAAAATTTTATTTTAAAGCTTTAAACAAATTAGTTTCGTTTATTGAAACTCCAGTGTTGTAATTTAATGTGCGGAGAAACAAACGATTTCTTACCACGCTAAAAGAAAGACCATTTACATTCTTTAATTGTAATAAGCCTTGGCACTGCTATAAGGAACGCAGTTTACGATTGGTGTTGGAATATTGGGGAAAGACCTGATATATATGTTGTCGGTTAGGTTGAATCCGCTATAGTCAGGGAGCATGTGTCGCGAAATAAAGTCCCGTGGGAATTTCGTGATTAAAGCAAGCCGCCTATTTAAATTAATGTGTTAAGGGGACCCTAAGGAACGTGCCAAATGTTGTCGACAATTTTGTAGCTTGCACCGATGGCTTTTATGGGGAATGAAAAGAATGGCCTCAGAGTCCAACATGGAAACGAGGCTTGACTTTCAAATGGTTTGTAACCATCGTCAATGGTGGCAAATCTTCAACAGAAATTCTCATACTTTTAATTGGAGTGTATCTGACTCGTAACAGTAATAGAACGGATCACGTGACCACGCTAACGTAAAAACGAGGCTGGATCACATAATGCCTTGTAATTATTGTTTGTGTCGACAGATTATCCCAATGTTACTTATACTATCTATTGGAGAGTAACTTTATCAACCCTGTGACATAACAGTAATAAAACGGTTTCGTGTCACCATTACAACATACAAAAGGAACTTTTTTTATGAAATGCCTTGCGGCATATTTTGCACCGCTTACTTTTTACAACTAGGTCAATTCAGCCAAATGCAACTTTTTCACAACTCCCTGACAAAGATAAAAGGTATCCTATTCATCTCCCTCGTATTACTCCTCCTCCTCTTCAACCTCCTTGTCGTCATATTCATCATCAACATTATCAACATCATATAACTGATGATCATCGTCATCAACAATATTATCACAGCTTCCATCATCTTCAGCATCATTGCAACTGCGGAGATCGTTACATTTAAGTCCCGCCTCGCGACATTGACATCTATTAGTGGAACATTGCTCCTTAATGAGATGGAGGATTGCATTGGTCTTTAACGTTGGAAGTAAGTGTCTTAGGCTGGTACAGCAGGCAGACTAATTTCTCAATTCCGGCAGCGGTCTTTGCTGTGGGTTGCGCGATTTTACCCAGATCTTCAAGTGGGGTCACACTAGTCTCATCAGCTTCTTTGAATGCTTTCCAACACAATAGCTTCGGAAAGAGAGAAATGATCTTCGCACTTATCTGGACAATTAAAGCAATTGTCTCACATTGACACCTGAAAAATTCAGGTGGCTCCAAACGCATTCGAGCCCATGACCTCGGCGATACTGATGCAATGCTCTTCCTATTCGGTAATTAATAGATTTCGATGTTGACTGAGCCGAGAGTAATCAGCGCCAGGGTTGCGCATTGCACGTTCTTAGGTGTGCAGTTCGTCCAGCCTTGGATCTACGCAAGCAGTTTCACCTAGTGCACTTTACGGAAAGCAGTTGTTGTAGTAGACAATCACCGCCATGTTTTATGGCTTCAGCTGGTATGCCAACCAGACCAGGCGCTTTACCAATGTGAGCAGCTTTTACAGCTTTCCTAACTTCTTCCATTCAAATCAATCATTGTCTCTCGAGCAGTTAGGTGGTCAGTTTCATCGTTGTCTACGTTGCATTCTTGATTCAGCAGTTGCTGAAAATTCTCTTTCCATCTGTCTGATGTTTCTTTCATGTCTGTAAATAGCTGAGTTCCATCTGCATTCTTAACTGGGGCAACAGTGTTCGTTTTGGGGCTGTACGCAGTTTTAAGTGCGGAGTACAGTCCCTGTGAGTTGTTACACTCTCCAAACTTTTCAATTTCTTGCGCTTTCTTATTCCACCAGTTGTCTTTCATTGTTCTTAGCGGGTCAATTTGTTGGTCTCATTCGTTCCCGTGAAGGACTCGATGAATGAAATAAATGTGTATTTGAAGTGTGGGTTAGAGCAGAAAGAGAGAAGTGATCAAGTAAAAAATGTTAATTATCTCACCCGCAAAGCGTCCTGTTATATCAGCTCCACTCTACGCATGGAATCCAGGAAGCGCCACAGTTTTTCAAGTCCAAGAGCAGGAATAATAGGGCTTAGATGTGCCTTTCTATAATGCTTCCTCTTCCTAGTCACAACTGAAAATGTGTTGTCACAGTGTTAGAGTATGCATCTTCTCTGTGGGGTGGTATCCCCCAATACCTCGTTGAAGATCTGCAGCGTGTGCAGAATCGCAGCCTTTTACTTATTGGCATTATGACAGCTAGCCTACGTTTAGCACGTAGGCTATATGAAGGCTAGCCTTTCTAACCTTTAAGACCGCCCAGATGCACCTTATACTTGCGAACTCGATTGAATTTCAAGTGATAAGAACCATCCCAATTACTCACTGATATAAATGCCAACGATCAATAGCCTCTACTCGAGTGATGAATCAAGCTTTAAGATACCACATTCTAGAACTGATGGGCAAATGAAGTCCTTTGGGCTAAGGTCAAGTTGCATTTTAAACAATAGATGATGTTCTCGACGGTGAGTTTTGGTTCTGCGAAACCCTAAGTATTTAAATCGTGCATTGCCTCTTATATTTTTCATGTTTTAATTTTGTTATCGTAAATTCACCATCTTCATTCATTCATCATCTTTGTTTTGATCAATTAACACCTGTCAAAACAAGGTATCCGCTGACCAGTATCACAAGACCATATCGCGGGCTCGAATTTAGAGCTCACCGAGGTCAGCTGATTTCGATTGGATTGCAGGCTCAACCTAGGTTAACTCACCTGAACATAACCGAGGCTTCATTTTTCGCGCGCTTCCTGTGGCTCGACGCAGCTACACGGCCATACTGCGTCAACTACAGCTCTTACACAGTCAACACTTTTCGTGTTCAGATGGAAAACGGTTTGGAAAATGTTTTATTTCTGCATTTTCGCTGTTTTCAATCTAGTTTGACATGTCATCATAGCTGTGGTCCACACTAGCTGCTACTCAGTTATTCAAGTCAAGCATCGGAGGGATACAAACTTAAAGCTGAGTGTTTATTTTTAATTTGCTTAGACCTGCTTTTTTCTCTGTATTGAAATTTTTGGCATATCTTTAGAAGCTCTGATAAGGTTACATGATGCCTGGAGGACCTATGACTAGAACAGAAACGAAAGAAGAGCAAAAGAGAACGACAACGACTAAAGAGAATACCAGTAATAGCTCATACTTGTTGGAACAAGTTACTCCACAAATACTTTCCATGGGCGCTAAACCGTTAGTTATTTTCAAAAAGCGGTTGAATCGGTTTTTCCTTTTTTCAGGAATGAAAATCAACTGCAATTAAATGACAATTATCTGTACTCTTTTGGACATAAAGAAAAAGTTGATTTGTTTGTTTGTTTTGCTCTAAAATGCGAGCGAACAAGTGCTTTTTAAACCGATTGCCCAACTGGTTTTCGATTTGCCTCGACAGTAACAAGAAAATTTTGCCCTTATGTTATAAACACGTAATCGCAATGAGTTCTCGTAAAATTAGGCCGAAATTTCACTAGGTTGTGTTTTCAAAAGTTTTTTTTATAGACCACCCTCGATGCGTGTTACAAATTCAATACTCTACTGCACTATAAAAGGGATACTTAAGAAATTGTCCTGGAACGTACTGTTTGCGTTTTCTTACCTGCAGATGTTGTCCTATACAACGCCGTTCATTACATGTTTTATACTAGCATCCCACTATATGTAAAAAATTGGCAGCCGGTATGGATCGTGGAGCCACCATTTTAATGTCATCAGCGACCACGCAATGTCGGTCCTTCGAGGGGAGGGTACTTGCGTAAATTTCGGAGAGGTGTGTATTGAGAAGGGTCTGTAACCCTGACCCTATATAAGGATGAAGGACATAAAAAACGACACCCTATTTATGGTCCTCACCCGAAAAATGACTCGCTATTCAATGGAATAGTGTGAACGGGTGGGCTTAGTTTCGTTTCTGTAACATTAAAAGTTAACCGAAAGTTCAGTTCTAACGACAATTTGTTTTTCGTTACGGACTGCAATTTTAGCTGATACAATTTAATTAGGCATCCTATCTAAGGATCACACCGGGAACAAACAACAGGGGCAAAAATGATACCCTACCTGTATTTAAGGATTGAGAACGTTAAAAACCTCACCCTATCCTCGCGGCACATACCCGTATATGAGAATACAGTGCCAAACCCCCTCCCCTCCCCCCCCCCCCCCCCATGGGACTTGAAGCGTGACGTGACAAATGAAAAAGGATTGGGGAGAGTGAGGTTCGGCTTTTCTTCTTGCTTTGTTATGGTGTTGTGACATCGGACAGATTATTCCCGTCGAAGGTTTTAGGTCGTAAATACAAAGTTGCGTTACAATTGTGTCGTCTCTGTTTACTTGCTAATTTCCCCGCGAGCACGATTACATCCGTGTCAGTCCTTCCCGTCCATCTTAACGTGTCGTTATGTTTGTGTGCTTGGGTGGGGAAGACGTCGAAGACAGCGAGAAATAGGATGTTTCAAGGCTGAGTTCGGTAAGATTTGCACTGTCTTGTTCTCAATCGTGTTCGTGACTATTTGTAGTATACCGTCATACGAGAAACAGATTTTTTTGCCAGGGTATCAGTTCAAGTCTTACCGATGTTATGTTCATGTTTTAAAAATCTGACTATCGTTAGGCCATAGGGTATGCCATGGCCTCAGTCACCATGGCCTACACCACGTTTTGTCTACACCCTTTTTATGAAAGAGGAATCGACCGTCAACTGGATATTCCACTGTACACTGATTTATACATATTTCATCGCTGAGGTTGAGGTTGTTTCTTAGTCGTTTTTGTTAATTGAACATAAATCATACAATTTCCTTCGGAAGTTTATTTGGAAAAATAATTTTTTGGGGGAAAATACCATCAAATTGCAGAGTTTTTTCTTATTGAACAGGATATCAAACCTGCTGAAATCGACTCAGTTTTATAAAAGAGGAATCAACTGAAACTGTTTGTTCCAGTGTACACTGATTTGTACATATTCATATTTCACCGCTGGCACTGAGGTTGTTTCTTTGTCGTGTTTGTTTAATATAGTGGTTTCACCAAAGAGCATTTTCAGCTCAACGGTGGCAATACTTGAATCTATGGAAGACATTCGAAGTTATTTGGGGATTGACAACAATAAAACTCTTGGTTTTGTGATTAGATTCACTAAAGGAAATGATGCATATGAGCAAACTTAAACCAAAAAAAGAGAAAACAATCTTTCTGTCCAGCTTTTTAAAAGGTAATTATAATTTAAAGACAAACTATACAAGCCATGCACAACCAAGTAAATTGAAGAGAGGAAATTTAAAAACAAACTACTTAAATCGTTTTACCTTTTAAGCACGCATAACTCTTATCTCAACGCAAAACCACGGAGCTGAAATGAAAAAGACATTTTTCGTAAAATGAATAATTGATAAATTTGCACGGGGACACGAACAGTTCGGTTTCTTGGGTCAAGCTTAGACCCCGCGGGATGGGTTCCTTGTTCATTGTAGTCACAGTGCAATTAGTTTTAAAATGAAACCATCCCACACTGTTATTAGATTAAGAACTTGTTTCCTTTCGTCACTGTTTCGTGTTTGCATCTGAAAAGACAGATTCTTGCGAGAGATGCCATCGATTGTCGGCGATAACTCGAACCAAGAGAAAATGAGGGGACAGAGAGGGAGGCTCCCGGTCCAGCTCTTGGGATATGTCATGTCCACGAAAGTTATTTTTAGACGAGCGGAAGTCTTTGTTCTAGCAGACGTCTGTCTTCCGAGACGTCGGCATGCAGGCCAACCTCGGTCAGATGTTTGGAAGAAAATAGATATTAATCAGCCTTCCACGTGCGCCGCCATTTTCTCTTTTCACTAAGAACCTGTGTGCGAGGCAAGAGTGCATGCGGACGTCTCGGAAGACAGAATTCCGCTAGAACAAAGACTTCCGCTTGTCTAAATTAACTTTCGTGGACATGACATATCCCGGTCAACGCCCTGAGCCTCCCTCTCTGTCCCCTCATTTTCTCTTGCTCGAACCTAAAAGGAAGCTACAGCCTCGGACAAAATTGTTAAAACACTTTGCAAAGGTATCTTGCCCTTCCACAACTTTTTTTCTTTGGCCAAATGGGTTCAGAAACGTGCGTGTAAACAACATTGTGAGGGGAGAGCGAAGCGCGAAAGCTTTAATTCGATCTGTATATTCGTGTACTGTTCCAAGGAAATTGTCACAGACTGTAGGTCTTCAGAAATTATTGATCACTTATCGCGGAAGATAAAGACAATTACCTGATGGGAAAGCGATTCACGATCGATATGGAGTCAACATGAGCTTTGGTTACTCAGTTAAGGAGACTTTATTAAGAATCAAGTCAATTCAATTTCCTTCGATCGAAGCGGAATAATTCTTCCTTCTTTCCTGTTATTCACGCTGCATGGTCATAGCTTTTTCAGTCGCTATTTCTGGTCAGCAAAAGAATCTAAAGACCCCTAACTATTAAAATATTCAAATATCAGTGGATAAAATCAGAATGTAATGTTGAAACAGTTTCAAATGAACTTACTTTAAGCCCGCAGCAAAAATTACAAGAACCCAGACTTTGAGAACTTGCATTGGAGTGATAATATTTCTCCGCCATTTAGACCGTCTTTACATAAGAATCTCTCTTTAGCAAACATTTCAAACCGAGTAGGTCTAGTTTAGGAGGACGAAACTAACCATTGCGCAGTCTC
>NC_090879.1:51256341-51303841 GCF_036669935.1 Montipora foliosa
GAAAGCAGATAAATTGCAGAAAATTTTAGTTTTGCATCCAAAAATTTGTAATCAACGCTAAAATGACCAAATTTTGCCTGGAAAACATATTTTACTGTTATTTTTCTTAAATTTTTCGTTCAACTTTCACTTTTATTAAGTGTTTCAGTTGTCTGTAAATAAGTTATATGCTGTTGGAAAGCTTATTTTCTTAGCTTTAAAATGATGTATTTTTTCCCCTTAACTTTAAATATTTTTTGAGAAAGAAAAACATTTTTTGGCGATGGCTGAATTACCGCGGTTTTCTTGCGGTTGGGAAAGTAGGAAAAAGAGACAGCTAATCTGTGTTCTATTATTCCAAGTGTCTCGAGCATTAACTTGGTAAGTCTAGGAGGAAATCATATTTAAGGTAGAACCTACATTTGCTATAGCAACACAACTGGAAAATGAGTTAATACTACATAATGAAAACTGCAAATCGATATGCTGTAAATGAAGAAAATTAAGTTAAGAGAAATTAAAAAAACTGTATAGAAAAATGAAAAAGCCTTTCCTGAGTTTGTCAGCTCTAACATTACGTTGCCTGTTGCTTTTTTAATTTTTGGGTGGAATGACCGTGGGTTTGAGATAAAATGCTGGAGGCGTTTGTCTTTGTCAAACCAACAAACAATTGCATAATCCCGGCCGTGTCAAAAAAAAAAATAGCGAAAGAAATATATAGATCTTGGGTAAATGGAAAGAAAGGGGTTATCTTTGTAAAACCGTTAGGATGGGAATATAAAAAAAATTCTGAAGCAGGGGAGTGCAAGCAAAGTTCACTTCACCCCTACCCCTGGGGAAAACAAACCCCTTAGCAGGAGTTCATCGCTAGGACACAATGTAGGAATGAACAAGTTGTACTGCCCACCCCACTTAATTTGAGTGATGATTTGTCGCAGAAATAGTCGTTTTTAGATTTATGTCCTTCTTATTTTTCTCGTTTAATTTTATGCATATGTGACGCAATGTGGAGCGTTGATTGGCTTAGGGTCACACTATTTGGCGGGAAAGCTATCAAAGAAATCGATTATTCGCCCTTGTAAGACGGCGGCCATATTGTCCCGGGAGACCAAGAAAGCTTGGTTTTACCACGCCAAGCCTCGCAGTGGAATCCATGGGGGTGAGGCTTGGCGTGGGCTGAAACAAAGCTTTTTTGGTCTCCCGAGACAATATGGCCGTCGTGTGACAAGGGCGAATTCCAAGGAGGGAGATGGAAGTTAAGGGCTCTGTGTCATGAGCTACTACTCAATTCAATTGTGGTTCCTTCAGTTTATTGTTACCTCCTTATACTTGCATATGATTTGTTTTACATTGTCCACGTCAGATGAAATGAGCTTTGTGAAGAAACACCTCGTTAAAGTGTTGACAACTTTCCTTGCCTTGTGCATGTTTCTGCTAATTAACATTAAGATTCTGGAGAATCGCAATTATCTTGGGGTTAAAAAGTGATTTCTTGACCTTCCTCCATGCCTTCATCCGAGCCAAAATTAAATGCTAAAGCGAGTGCCATTTTACGTCTTTGGGGAAGGTGCTTCTTCCACGTAAATACGGGATACTGAATTCCACCCTGTGCTTGCATCCATAACTGGCGCAATTACCGACCCAGAATCCCACGCGCCCAACGCCCTGGTGGACTTTTCCACAGACTCCCTCTATTTGCCGCACACGGAGCAGATTCTCCTTGGCTCCATTCCAGTGCACCATGTATACGACTCCATCAACGGCTTCTGGATTTGAGCACTCTGCACCCTCGAAAGTGAAATACCATCGTTTGCAGCAATCATGTCAATTATGGATTCGAAGAACTCCATTGAACCGAGAAGACTCGGAGCCCAGCATTGGCAGAGGTCTTGTTGAAAACACATTCTTATGAAAATTGACCACAAAAAAAAAAAAAAGCGAAAAAACTGAATTAAATTGTAATTGAGGAAAATATAAGCTCAATACTTGTAGTAATGGTAACGATCTAGACCATATCAGTTTGGCTTTATTTTAACCAGTCCTTTCAAACCAGTCAGCCTCATTGCCTGATTAAGCGTCGCGATCTACAATACAAGTGAACACATCGTTATTTCTCTTGGTACAGTTGTTTTTACGATTATTGACAAAGGAAATAACTGCATTAGAAAGACACTTGAGTAACGGCATACAGCCAAAACTGTTGAAGCGGACTCCCTAGCCCACTCCCTAGACAATACAGCATACTTTTAAACAAACATTAACCTTAGCACCTTAAGCATTCCCCCGAACCTTCTTCTTCACATATTTTTAATTTATGCGTATTACCCTCTATATTTAACTGTTTTAACGGTTCATTTCATGTTATCAGTTATGTTTATCCGTTAATTGAAGACAGTACACTGGCTGTCGAAAGCTCATATTTTTAATAATTTTTACCAGAGAACGCCTCTTCAACTTTACTATGAATTAAAAACCGTGACCAAGTGCACCTTTGCAAGAATCAAAGCTATTATCTTTAACCGCTGACCGGTTGGCTAAATTGGTTGAGCATCGGACTGGGATCAAAACTCTGACCGGATCAACACCGAGGGTCTATAAATAACTGAGCAGAAGAGAAATTGCTGCATTTGGAATAACATTTGGATACTGCCTTAAGTTTGTAATGACAAAGAGACACTCTTGTCTTCTTGGATAAGGACGATAAACCGTAGTCCCCTCTCACATCACTTGTGTAGGATGTTAACAAATCCTGCCTAAACAGTTCGACAAGAACTGTGTGGTTGTCTCTCACTCACTATTTGATTTCAGTTAAGATTTTAAACTGCACGGCTGCCCTTTGCGCCACAACAAAAGCAGTCTGGCAAAGTCCCCCACAAAGTGTTGTTAGCAGAAAAGATTTGCTAACCCAAATACTGATTGTATTAAGAATAGGAAACAATGAAAACTATATCAGATTTGATGCCCCCAAATAACATTCTAACAACCGGCATTTTTTGATCGCGCATTTAAGCGTCCACTTCTCAAGTTCGTTTGCTACAAAAAAAAGTGCGAAATGATCTCAGCTATTTCGGATTTCTCAACTACCGCTAATTTTCTCTTTTATCAATAATTAAGACACCGTTGCTTAAATATTTTAAAGTTCTAATCTTTGACTCGCAGTTTCCCCAAGCTCGTTTCTCCTCACCTTAAAATTTCTTTCTCGTTTTTTCCAGTTACCTAATACCAGGCAAAGGAACAAGAAATTGGTTGACATTTTTCTTTTTCTGCGGTGCAAAATCAAATACTCATTCCCAACTTGAAGTTTCTGACTAAGTATTGAACAATTATTCACCGAGCCTGAGGTGAATAATTGTTTTAGTATAATTACATAAATGATTATTTAAAAAAATATGCATTTTCTTTAAGACAGTTAATTTCTTCGTCCGTCACATCGACAAAACGGCTTGCGGAGCATTTTGAAAAAAGCCGATTGGGTGGTTATGGCGCAATAATTACGTCAAGTGCACCAATCAGCGCAGAGAATTTTCAATAATCACCTATGCTTACTGCCCAATCTAGGTGAGCTTATTCAGTCCCCAAGACTGCAGCAAGGAATGGACATTAGCAGATCCAGTTCAAAATAATACAAGTTATCTGACAGGAGAAATTTTTAAACGCAAGGAAATTAATCTTTTGTGTAACGTTTTAGTTTATAATTATTAACTTGGACCAATGTAATTTTTGCAATTGTAAGCTCAATGCCGGGTAGTAACTTGTTCTCGACACGTTTGAATCTTGTAACGTGTAAAGTATTAAAAGTACACCAAGCAATTTGCTTATTACGAATGGTTTCAGCGATAGCTTTACAAGTTCATTAGAACAAGTTATAGCGTCATTTGGGCTACGATATTGATAGCGTCACCTTTTGAATAAGCCCTTGCCGATACCATCGCTTTAGTTTCTTCTCATGATTGTTATGTTCATAATGGCTAGTAGAAAACTCATCGAGATCAGAGATTTGCCCGCAAAGCGCTGAGTTAAATCCTCTTTAGGATCATGAATACTGACTGAATTAAAAGAAACAAAACAGTTTCGAATACCCCCAAAATAAAATCCCAACAAAGATTTTGTCTTCTATTTTTCTTGTCGTACACTTAAGCGTGTTCTTCTCGACATTTCCTGCAGAAAAAAAGCGTCAAACGATCTTAGCTATTTCAGATTTCTCACAGCTGACAACTGTAAAATTTCTTCATCAATATTTAAAAAAGCGTTGATTAAACGTTTTAACGTTCTAACCTTTGACTCATAGCTTTCTCCAGCAAATTTCGTCTCACATCACCCTAACGAGTTTCTTTCTCTTTTTGCCAGTTTAAATTGCTAACTTTATATCGGAGGAAAAAAACTTGAATTTGAGTAAAATTCTTTTTTCTCTGCGATGCAAAATCGAATGTGAATTCCAAATTTCTGACGTTTGAGGTATTGCATGTTCTAGGGTTTTTTTTCTCATGCTTGTCTTGACAAAGGTGCTTAACCTCAGCACTATTGTTTATAAAATCACTGACTTGGAGAAAAGCCACACGAGAAGGGAAAGTGGTTCAAAGCCACCTAAAGAAAATTTCATATCGACATGTTTTTAATGTAGAAAATTACCTTAAGAAAACTTCAAACAATGTGATTAGAAAAGTAAAAAACTGGTTTTCCTGACGTTCTTAGTTGCAACACTACTTTTCAATATGTTTGGGTTTCAGACATTAAAAAAGCCGCACGCGTTCATCTTTGTCGGACCATGAAACAACAACGTAATACGCGTCACTATGCATTCGGGGAAAAAGTAGCGAAACAAAAATTTATCGATTCGGGTAAATGAAGAGGAAAGCATTATCTAAATGGTCTTGATAGCACAAGCACCAAGAACTTAGGGTGGGAACAAGAAAAAAAACTGGGGAACACAAGAAGACTTCAATTAAACATTGGATCATCAAACTCTCCCATCCCTCACTAGGTGTGAACATGTTGTGTTCCCCTCTCTCGAGCACTTTGAGTGATGACTTGTCGAAGACCCAGTTGTTTTTAGATTCATTTCCACCATGTTTTTCTTTTAATGCATAAATAATATTCAGAGGGAAAGCTGTCAGAGAGAGCGTTAATTCCAAGGATAGAGATGGAAGTTACTGGCTCCGTGACATGAGCTACTACTCAATTCAATTGTGATTCCTTTATCGTTACCTCCTTTATTTGCATATGATTTGTTTTACATTGTAATCGTCACATGAAGGGAGCTTTGTGAACTACACCGTGTTTTAAGTGTTTATAACTTTCCTTGCCTTGTGCATGTTTTTGCTAATTAATATTAAGATTCTGGAGAATCACAATTATTTTTTGATCAAAAAGTGATTTGTCTGTATTCTGTCAGCCATTACTTTATACCCATAAACTGAGCAAGAAAACAAGAGTGCTATTTTACAGCTGTGGTGGAAGTACTTCTTCCACATAAATCCTGGACACTGAATTCCAGCCTGTGTACGCATCGGCGTTTCCATAACTAGCGCAATTACCGACATTGAAACCCACTCGCACAATGCCCTGCTGGACGTTTTCACAGACTCCATCTATTTGCCGCACACGGAGCAAATTCTTCAAGTTGGCTCCATTCCCATAGCGCATGTACACGAGTCCATCAATGGCTGCTGGATTTGAGCACTCTGCGCCATTGAAAGTGAAATACCATCGTTTGCAGCAAGAATTGCAATTATAGATTCGAAGGTTTCCATTCCAGAAGACTCGGAGCCCAGTATTGCCAGAGGCCTTGTAGAAAAGACATTCCTGAAAATATTGACAAGGGAAAAAAAACCCCAAAATCAAATTAATATTCAGTAAACTATAAGCGCAATATATGGTAATGATGATGATCTAGAACTGGTTAATTTGGCTTGCTTAACTAATGAAGTCCCTTGGGTACAAAACAGCTAGGAGTCAATCAAATTACCTGATTGAGCGTCGCGATATACAACATAAGTGACCACATCGTTAGACAAACGAGATTTATACCCTTGGCACAGTTGTTTTTAGTGCCCGCCCGTTCTGACAAATCCGTAACTATTTACCTTGATCAAGCCATTATCCCTGCCATCATTCAGCTTCTTAAAAACGCACTGCTTCCAGGATCCATGTGGTGACGCCTGGTGAGGAGTGCACTAAATTGAGACAATTAAGAGGGATTATGTTCCTCTATTTCACTTTAATTTTCGCAACCATTAACTGTGTAGGTCAAGCTCTAAATCCTTATGCAACATCATGGTACCCTCGTTACACAATTTAAAATTCAATTTACCCCTTAATCGGTGTTTTCAGAAGTTTTAGAATAAGGGGCAAGACTAGGAATCTTGACATTGCCTCTTTGCTTTCAGTTCAATTACAATTCCAGCTTAACTGATGAGGGGTTGAGCGCCAGAATGATTTTCCGAATTGATGACAAATTTCATGAATTAACAAAGTAATTGCCTTTTCGGAAAACTAACAGTTTTTGAAGGGTTCACACTGACAAGGCTTACAAGATAACACTAACACCAATGTAATCATCGAAGGTAAGTTCTGTTGCGCTGGGTTAAGACTGGGTTGGTTGACACCCTGGGAATACGGGGTGTGGTGGTCTCGAGGTGAGCAGGGATGGCGTATTGTTGCCATAAGTGGGTTGAGTTCGTGTTAGTTCTCTAAACTGCTCCAAGGATGTTTTCCTGCGTCACTAAGAATCAGTGTGTCAGGAGCTCATCAAGAGGAACATCTCTCTCCCATACTTGGCCAAGGAGTCAACTCTTTCCCCAGTAGATTTATTTATAGAACGCCTCCCTTGGGAGATTCAGCACACCCACTGTTTTAAACGTCAATCAAAACAGAGCTATCTCAGCGTCAGGGTAAATATTGTATCGGTGTATACCAATATTCAATAAGCGATCGGTTTCAAACAACTTTATTCCGTTTGGTAGCAGAAGTGTAACGCATAATTGAAGCAGTGGTCAGTCAATACAATATGTAGTATGTGGTATGTAGTTCGAAATCCGATGGCCTTCAGATGCTGTCTTATCACAGTTGTTTCTGTGTCAATTAGTAATTAGGCAATTATCGTTTGTCACGTTATGTGCACGTAATTATGTGAAATTATAATCAATGACGATACAAATATGATACTTTCACGGGAAAAAGCATGTTCTTAAAAATAAATTTACTCGGGAAAGGGTCGACTCAAGGAATTAGTGAAGACAGAGGCTCAATTTGATGTGTTCCTGGCATGTATCCTATTCCACCCTTCAGGAGCGTATGGAAGAGTACTCTACGACACCAAAAACGCACCTATCGATTTTGTTGAGAAGGGGATGTTAACTACACTCACCTTCGTAGAACACAGAACGAGCACAAGTAGCATCAGTGCACACATTGTTGTGGTCAGCGGTGTGATCATGCAATGTTTCGTCATCATTCAACCTGGAAATGTTGTGCCTATTAATTTATTTAGTGTTTACAGCTGCTTAAAATTCGCAAATAGGAAAGGGAGAATCAACTGGTAACAGAATGTTGAAAATGAAAACTACTGAGCCTGGTAATAGAGTCGAGGAACCGCCATGGAATCAGCAAGGCAACCAACACAAAAGTGACTGCAAACTTCTCGCGCGCTCATTGGCTAATTTTTATTGTCAATAAGCGGACAGACACATTAATTTATAATTTATGCGATATTGACGCGATATTGCTCGCGTCAGCTTGAATAAAATTGAAGTTTCTCACATTTTTGTCTCGCTTTCTTCTCGTGTTTTCACTTAATTTTTACCCCTCTGCCTTTTTGTTATTGTAAAAAACAAATTGATGTCAGTTTTTCATGCGTCTGTCCTGTTATTGACAATGAATTTTGTCATAACATTGTCAAAGTAATCTGCGGATCAACTCGGCTATCGCCTCGTGGATCCCACAGCTACTTTGACAATGTTATGACAAAGTTCATGATCAATAACAGGACAGATGCATGAAAAACTGACATCAATTTGTTAACTTGCGCATGTTTCTTGTACTTATCCTTGCGTCGCTAACGAGGTCCAGAATTTAAGGAAATTACTCGCTGGATTTCAAGTTTACCCTATAATAGTAATTAACAAGTTTTTGTCTAAAGTTATATACGTATCTTTTTGTTTTAATAGTTTGAAAACCCTCCCAGGGATTTTGATAACACGCTAAATGTACAGGAATTAGATTTCTATGAAAGCGCAACAGTGTTACTGTTAAGTGTTTGCCAAAAATTGTTAAACCAATAAGGAACGGTAAAATGCGACTTTCAACAGCTAATCGGTAGTTATCACGATAATGATAAGAATAAAAGGTAGAATGTGGATATCTTAAAGTTAAATGCGTGATAGAATTTACAACTGGTAACCGAACAATAAGCAAAGAGGACTACTAACAGCTAACTTTTAAAAGATGTAACAGGAATTTAGTCTGACTTTAGATGAAAACTGTGTTTCAAATCGTGAATAAAATACTTCATTCCCCTGAAGCAACAGTAAATGCAAAGAAGAAAAACAGAAAACAAATCCCATTAATACCTCCCAATTGTTTTTTTCCAATAAACTGCCTTGTAACTTGCTTGTGAGGATGTCGAGAACATATGATTTGCTCGTTGATTCCACACGACATTTTATGCTCTTCTAGTTGTCAAGTTTCAGATCAAACGCGTTCAGGACATGTTCTTACATAAGTGGTAACTTGTTAGTTACCAACACACACGAAGCACTTCTATTGGCTATAGTGTTAACCAATGACATTGCAGCTCTAACTTTTGTTTTGATTGCTAACAAGTAAAAGCAACTTGAGTTCATGACACAAATACCTCTTTTTGTTTGCTGCATCAAACTGTCTAGTGACATGCCACTCCTCTGTTATTCTTCTTGTACGAATGTCTTTGTAATATTGAATTGCATATTCAACTACTCTGGTTTATTCGCGAAGTCGCTGAACCACCACGCTTCCGTTGCATATACTTAAAAAGTAATTGAAAAAGACCTTGAAATGTTTCATTACTGTGACTTGTTTTGGTATTGTTTTAAGAACAATTACTATACTGCTTGTGATGAAACAAGAAAGCTTAGCATAACTTGAGTTTAATTAGAAAATGGTCACTTTCGTTAACCCCTGACAGAGAAAAAACTGCTTCTCTAATTGATTTTCTTGTCTCGTTCGGGTTCTAGTAAACTGAGCGAGCTATTCCGAAAGCAAGATGTTGTTTCCGAGGTAAATCCGACATATGCGCTTTCAGTGATCTAAGGGAAAGAGAAGTTTTTGCCGACTAAAATAAAAGCAACTCTTACCAGTTATTTGGTTAAGACAGAGTAATGCATGAGACAGCGGACAAGTGATTGCGATATTGTACGTCTAAGCATTGGAATCTTGACTGCTGGAGAACTATTTTGGAACAATCGCACGTCGCTCTCTTAAATAGTTTAGGTTTGAACGAACAATCTACAAGACCTTTCCTATCATAATCAAAGTTACGAAATTCATGTTCCGTTGATATTGTTCTCAGGCTTTAACCCTTGCATTAAAAATGCTGTAAGTTTTGTGGCTGAATCTCTTCCATTTCCTTTGTGAGAGTCAATTCACGTTGGCACAAGTTTGTGCTGCTGGACATTATTTTTCGCAATTAATTTTCTTATTTCTCGGTGATGTTTGAGTCAACGAAAACTCCTCCAATAGAATCCTGCCGTCTTCTCGTGCATTTTTCGCTTGCTTTGAAGTGAGCCACTGCTCTTTGTGTTGTTTTGGAAACCAAATAGCAGATTTTTTTGATAAATTAAATCTTCTTGACGCAAGGAATAAAACACCTTTCGATAACTGACAGTGAAATAACATAGTTGTGCATGTGCCTGACTCTTTACTATAAACTGAAGTTTACTGTTCCGCAGGCTGTTTTCAGTTTTGGTGGGTTACGCCACCTACCAAGAATAGCATTGCGGATACATTTATTTTACCTCTATGTCGCAGTGAATTTTTTAATACGAGCCCTTTATAAACCAGCATGTTCCACTGTTTTAACTTTGCAATGAAAATAATTTAATAATTTCCTACGGAAGTTTATTTGGAAAAATATTTTTTTGGGGGATATACCATCAAATTACAGGGTTTTTTCTTATTGAACAGGATATCAAACCTACTGAAATCGACTCAGTTTTATAAAAGAGGAATCGACTGAAACTGTTTATTCCAGTGCACACTGATTTGTACATATTTCACCGCTGGGACTGAGGTTGTTTCTTTGTCGTGTTTGTTCAATATAGTGGTTTCACCGCCAGAGAGCATTTTCAGCTCAACGGTGGCAATACTTGAATCTATGGAAGACATTCGAAGTTATTTGGGGATTGACAACAATAAAACTCTTGGTTTTGTTATCAGTTTCACTAAAGGATTGAAGCATATGACCAAAACTAAAACAATCTTCGTGTGCAGCTTTTTAATAGGTAATTATAATTTAAAGTCAAACTATACAAGCCATGAAGAACCAAGGAAATTTAAGAGAGGAAATTTAAAAACAAACTACTTAAATCGTTTTACCCTTTAAACACGCATAACTCTTGTCTCAACGCAAAACCATGGAGCTGAAATGAAAAAGACATTTTTCGTAAAATGAGTAATTGATACATTTGCACGGGGACAAGAACAGTTCGGTTCTTGGGTCAAGCTGAGACCCCGTGGATGGGTTCCTTGTTCATTGCAGTCACAGTGTAATTATTTTTCAAATAGAACCATCCAACACTGTTATTAGGTTAAGAACTTGTTTCCTTCGTGTTTGCATCTGAAAAGGCATGCAGATTCTCGCGAGGAATACCATCGACTGTCGGCGATAACTCGAACCTAAAAGGAAGCTACAGCCTCGGACAAAATTGTTGAAACACTTTGCAAAGGTATCTTGCCCTCCCACAATCTTTTTTTTTGCCAAATGGGCTCAGAAACGTGCGTGAAAACAACATTGTGAGGGGAGAGCGAACTGGGAAAGCCTTAATCATCGATCTGTATATTCGTGTACTGTCGCAAGGAATTTTGTCACAGACTATAGGTCTTCAGAAATGGTTGATCACTTATCGAGCAAGATAAAGTCACATCAAGACAATTACCTGATGGGAAAGAGATTCACGATGCGGAGTCGACGTGAGCTTGGGTTACTCAGTTGAGGAGAGTTTATTAAGAATCAAATCAATTCGATTTCCTTCGAAGCGGAATAATTCTTCTTTCGAAGCCTTGTATTCACGCTGCATGATCACCGTTTTTCAAGTCGCTGTTTCTCATTCTCTTAAATATTCAGATATTCAAATATCAATGAATAAAATTATAATGTAATGTTGGCAGTTTCAAATGAACTTACTTTAAGCCCGCAGCAAAAAAATATGAGAACCTGCATAGAGCGATAATATTTCTCCGCCATTTAGACACTCTTTATATAAGAATCTGTCTTAAGCAAACATTTTAAACTGAGCAGGTCTAGTTTATCAAATGGAGGACAAAACTAACCTTTTTGCAGTCTGTGATAGATCATCATGCCTTTATTTGTAATCCAGTGCAGCTTGTATTTCCTCAGTACAGCTTAATCATTTGCTAATGGGCTGTAGGGCCTAGAGTACGTTAAACGCGTTCTGATTGGGTAATTCGTAATTAACCACCTTGGAGATAAGGAGAGAAAAGAAATGTCCGAGATGAGTAATCGTTTTGGTAAATGTTCTTATGGTCCGCTTGCGTTGTGTTTGCTAAAACAATTATTTGTCAGCTGATCATCTTAATTTTGCTATACCGGTTCGAAACGTTTTGTCAACATATGAATGAGCACCGAGTACTGCTAAACTTTAATTGTTCGATCACAGTGCTCTTCTGTGAAACGTCCGCGTCACACCCAGGTCGCCTTTGACTTTTTTGATCGATTCGATCATTATTCCATCCTTGTTAATTTTTCCAACGACTTGCTTTAATTTATTGGCTTTGATTATTTGAACACAGTTCAATTATATTACTGCTAACAACTTTTGGCCTAATCAGAGGGCAACGGTTTGGTTACTTTATCGAAGCCAAGTTTAATTATTTTAAATTAACTGACGACAGTATGACCACGTTTGTTAACACTTCCATTAAACGATGAAAGAAACGGTGAGCTGTATTGATTTGCACCGAATAAATTCTTGTCTAATTTATTCCTAAACAATAATGTTTACAGTAGAAAATCCAAAGCATGATCTTGAGTTAACTAAAATAATAAGCACAACCCTCTTCTCCTTTTAATTTCTTTCATCTTTATCTCGCATAAGCAAAATGCAATTGAATATTCAGGGTGTTTTAGGAACGATAACGACTACGTAACGACAACAGTTCAGACAGTTAGGGGTACCCAATGACGAATTTTAACTTTAACTCTAAGAGGAAGTTTTCTGATTTCCTTCATGGGATAACGGCATTTTTAAGACGTATATTTATCAGCTAGAAGACTTTGATCTGTTCGGCCTTGCTAGCCGAAAACTGAAGGGCCCGCCGAGAATATTTCAGGGAATAGAATCTTTCTTTTAGAAATTGATAGCTGACAGTTACCTTCCGCGAACTTCTCGAAAAAGCCAAACTGAATGGCGAAAATAGCCTTTCCGAAAACGTGAAGGACCATTTCCTCTGGTTGTGAATCTTTTAGAAGCTTTTAGATAACGTTTCAGTAACTTGATTGTTTTCGACAAACCTCGAGAAGTCTAGGAGATCGCCAGGCGAAGGATTAGAAACTTATAGGCAATGAGTTCCTCCGAACACTGAGATATTTCGCGAAATGTTTCCTTGGGTGCCCCTGAACAATAACAGGACAAAAAAAATATTATTATAACCCTGTTGCTCTTGAGGCACGCATAATTTAGAACATTTGTTTGCCATAGTCTGCAAAACAATATAAAATAACCAAATTTGACAAAGTACAAAACGATGAATCGTTCATTATTTTATTATCTTTAGTTCAAAACCTTTTATACCATAATTCAAGGAAGGCGATGGAATAGTTACATGTATGGCGAATTACATACGGAAGTGCCAAGTTATTCTTCGAAGTGACGTTCTCAATATTGCAACTTCCGCCTTCCAAGAAATTAGGTACGGTAGCAGCGGCAATATCCTATGCTTTACCCGTCTCCTCAAAATTCAGATACACCCAACAACTAAGTAAATTGCTCGTTGAAATATATGTGATGGATTTTAAACAATGTTTGGGTGCATTTTAAAAAGATAAGAGAACCGACAGCATCTATTCAGATTCTTCAATAAAAAGTACAAAAATCTCTAGGGACTGGAAGTCATAAGCCGATTTTTTTCTCTCCTAAAATGCTAGTTTACCTTTTTTTAATACGAACATATAGTGGTTCGGAAGATGTTTGGTATTCAGCGTTCTGCGTGTTGAACATTAAATCTGCCTTAAATAGGTTGAGTTCCAAAAATCGTAGTTTCACTCAAAATTAATTTCAAAAACCTTTGGCAAGTTAAATCTTTGCCTTGAAGAGATTTTTACCGAAATTATTCGTTTGCGGTCCGCAACACTGCCGATACTAAACCCAGACGAAGATATCTCGATACAAGACCCTATGTTAAATTATCACAAAATCATTTATGACCATAGTCACATTGATGTGCAGTTAAGCCTTGATTTTAATTAAACGCCTAAGGACTATTTCTTTACACTAGAGGCATCCATCATCGCGTTTACGGCAAACGGCAGGTTGAAATTTGCACTCTTCCAAAAGTCGAAGACACTTGTTTTAGTTCCGCATTTCTTCCCAGTTACCTGCAGATATGGAGAGACTTCTCAAAAGACAGAGACACTGTCAAGTTAGAACGAGAGAAATTTTAATAATATTGTGACAAATAGCAGCCATTCTCGTTTGCTGTTATCACAGAGCTCCTTCCGTCTCTGATATTTTGCCATATTTATTGGATAAATGGAAATTAAAGAGAGTTTGGGTTTATTTACTTCGGTTAGGAAGGTACCTTCGAAACAGTTCATCTGCCCAAAGACTTGGATAGGAGATGGCGAAATCCGATAACAAATGGTTTCAGTAATTTTTAGAACAGGCGAAAATTATGTCGATAATACTGGACACAAAAAGATTGGTTTTTGGCTTCAATTAGCCTTTCGTAGAGAAATGATTCATTCTTAGCGACGAAAGTTGATTAGCCAACAAGCAGGGAAATATTCTCCCTAATGTCTTGATATATGGTAAATGTTGAACTCCCCGAATTTCGGCGAAGCAAAGAATGGCAGTTCAAAAACTGTGTTACCCGGGATCCTATGCACAAATCTTCTCGTCAGGCTTCGCCATTAAAGAGTTTAAAATTTCATAACTGCCTCTCTGTTTCAAGAAATCAGTTCATTGCCTATACTATCGAATCACGGTAAGTACTGAGTTACTTCTTTTGTTTTCGTTACCGCATAAATCTGTTCACAGTGAGATCATGGGAAAACGTCAAATATTTAGTAAGAAAAAAAGATCTCATTGATTATTTTCGTTCTTTCGAGACACCTCGTTAAGTTTCTAGCCACATTTCATGTTTTTCGTTAAAAATTCGAGGTTTGTCAATTATTTTTACCAAGAACTTACTAATCAGTCGTGGACAAGATATTTTATCTTACGGTCCGTGTATGCTTTGCGTAAACCTGTCACATTTTGAGACACTTACAATTAAAACGTTCCATTTTAGCAGAATTTATTGAAATCTCGGGGCATTACGTTAAGAACTCTGTGTTTCCTGATAAGAGACGATTGGTTTGTTATGATTTGTTTTCCCGTTTTTTCTCTTTTCTTCAGTTTGATCACTCTTTTAAAATCAGACAACCTCATCAAGTCAAACAAGGAAGTCGATTACCTCAAATAGCAAATAAAATTGATTGTCAGCATGGCAAGTTGTTGACAGCAAACGTTTTTATTATCATACAAGCACGACTCAGGAAAATTTGAATGAAATAGCTAGGTAATAGTTAGAGAAGCATTCTTACGGGCGTTTTGGGATGTTTTTTTTGGTGCTTTTCCAAAATTGCACAGAAATCACTCAGTCCATGCAAAGACAAGATTTTAATAGGATAACTGAAGATACTCAAATAATTTCATCTGAGCGAATTATCCCTGACTATCATTGCCCGTAGAAAGAGAAAGAAGAGAAATCGCTTTACTTGCTAATATTAGGTCGGTCATTTGGACGCGAGACAGTGTGGAGTCTCCAATGGTCTCGTACAAATAATTATGAACACTGAAATGGGACAGCCAAACCACAAACGGCTCAATCCAGTCTTTACTTCAATTGCTAAACTTACAGGGGATTACACTTATTAATCGTTTTCTGATTAATCTTCGGAGAAATCAGCACCGGCCAGGCTAAGTCCGTTGTATTATCACCTGTGTAGTAATTTCAGCACGACATGCCCGGCCAGGTATTCTTAGTTTGTAAGACTATAAGCCGAAATTATTCGTTGGAGGTCCCCGGCACTGCCGACACCAAACCCAGACGCACATATCTCGATGCAAGACCCTGTGTTAAATTATCACAAAATCATTCAGCTAGCACTAGAATACGGATTTTTTGCAAACGAGCTTTCAAGCACAAAATATCGCAAAGAGATTGAGGAAAAGTAACCCCATAAAACGTGTGGAAGAAGACTGACGAAAGCAGCAACGAATCCGCACTCAGCCACGTGTTTAATTTATATCTGACCATAGTCACATTGATGCGCAGTTAAGCCTTGATTTTCATTAAACGCCTAAGGAATATTTCCTTACACTAGAGGCATCCATCATCGCGTTTACGGCAAACAGCAGGTTGAAATTTTCGCTCTGCCATGCAAAAGTCGAAGACACCTGTTTAAGTTCTGCATTTCTTCCGTGTTATCTGCAGATATGAAGAGACTTCTCAAAAGGCAGAGACACTGTCAAGTTAGAATGAGAGACCTTTTAATAACAGAGCTCCATTTGTCTGTGATATTTTTCCATAGTTATTTGATAAATGGAAAAGAGAATTTGTGTTTATTTACTTCAGTTAGGAAGGTACCTTCGAAGCAGTTCATCGACTTGGATAGGAGGTGGCGAAACCGTATATCAAATGGTTTTAATTCTTAGAACAGGCGAAAATTATGTCGATAATACTGGACACCAAACGATTCGTTTTTGACTTCAATTAGCCTTTCGTAGAGAAATGATTCGCCTTTAGCTACGAAAGTTGATTATCCAAAAAGCAGGGAAATATGATCCCTAATGTCTCGATATCTGGTAAATGTTGCGGAACACGCCGCATCTAGGCAAAGCAAATAATGGCAGTTCAAAATATAAAAGTAGTAAACTATGTTACCCTGGTTCCTCTGCGCATATTTTCTCGTCAGGTTACGCCATTAAAATGCCTCTCTGTTTCAAGAAATCACTTCATTGCCTCTTCATTCTAGTCACGGTAAGAGGTGTTACTTCTTTTGTTTTCGTTGAATCCGCATAAATCTGATGGTTCACGGAGAGATCATGGGAAAGCGTCGAATATTTATCGCTTAATTTTGTTTTCTGGAGAAACCTCGTTAAGTTTCTAACCAATTGTCATGTTTTCGTGAAAAATTCGAGGTTGGTCAATTATTCTTACCAAGGACTTATTAATCAGTCGAGGACAAATTTTTTTCATCTGACGGTCCGTTTTGCGTAACAAGTCACATTTTGAGACACTTACAAAGAGTTCCATTTTAGTACAATTTATTGAAATTTCGGGGCATTACATTTGGAACTCTGTGTTTTCTCGTTTTTTTTTTCTTTTCTTCATCATTTTGCATCACTCTTTTCAATAAAATCAGAACACCTCATCAAGTCATTCAAGCAAGTCGATTCCCTCAAACAGCAAATAGAATTGATTGTCAACATGGCAAGTAGCTGACAGTAAAAGCTTTTATCATGCAAGCAGGCTTCAGGAAAATTTGAATAAAATAGCGAGGTAATACTTAGAGAATCATTTTTAGGGGTGTTTTTAGGGTGTTGTTTTGGTGCTTCTTCCAAAATTGCTTAGAAATCTCTCATACAACACGACCAAATTTCAGCAGGATAAGATGGTCATCAAATAATTTTATCAGAAAAATCTAGGTCAATTGAACGGATTATCCCTGTCTATCGATGCCCACAGAAAGCGAAAGAGGAGAAATCGCTTTACAGGTTGTCGCCGGTCATTTAACACGACTGAGCAGAGGCAGTACGGGGTCTCCAATGGTCTCGTACAAATATGAACAAATGCGACAGCCTAACCACAAACGGCTAAATCCAGTCTTTACTTTAATTCTTGAACTTACAGGGGATTACAAATTTTAAAACCTTTTCCTCGTAAGCTCATTATTATTAGCTCGTCGTTTTCTAACTAATCCTCGGAGAAATCCGCAACACACCGACTACCTCCGTTGTATCATTCACCTGTGTCTGGTAATTTCAGCATGACATGCCAGGTGTTCTTAGTTTGGGAAATTTTTGTTATGATAACTGCGAAGTTTTAGACAAATATATGGCCTCATTACCGTTTTTATCAAGGTGTAATTTGTCACTTTATGACGGACAATATTTTGCTGATGATTATCAAACCGCAGAGGCTTGAAACTTGAAAAGGAGGCTCGTTTCAGTTTAACTTTTGAGGGTAATGCGTGTAGAAAGATGTCTTTTAGAAACAAATTCGTAAAAGATATCCGCTCATATTAAGATAGCGAGAAAGCAATATTTGGGCAATTTTAGTTCTAGCAGTATAGCAGAGCAATTGTCAGCCTGATCTGATTTAAATTAATGACCCAGCACGCTCAAGTCTTCTACAGCACAGTGGTAAGAGCATCCAAAGAAGAAATTGGAAACTAGGATCGGTTCGGCTCCTGGAAAGGACGAGCTATTGGGTTTCCCCTGAGTTGTTCCATCGAAAAAAATATCTCTTCAAATTCGTATGTTTCAGACAAAATGTAAACAATGTCATCAACATAGATTTCTTGCTGCAAACCCGTCTCGAAAAGGTCAAACGGATTCAGTGCTTTCATGGTTTGAGCGCAAGAGGAGATAGCAGCCACGCAGACTTCCCGAGTCCCTCATTCGAATATATTTTTTTTCACATGCCTTTTTCCTCTTCATCGTTATTGATTGGTTTTAATTCTCCAATAATTCTCAAGCTGGAATAGTTTCATTAATCTGTGACCAATAATTAACTGTACTTCATTAGGGCAAATAGCTTTCAATCCATAAGATACAGTACAAACCAAATTTTTAAATTTTGTCTATACTGAAAGGAAGAAAAAGAAAATTGTGGGTACTGGGACGGGGACTTACCAGTCCTCGTGCGTAGTGAGTAAAAGGGCCAAGTGGATCTGGAGACTGAGTACAAACACTACTCGGCTCCAAACTCCGCAGTACCAAATTCAAAATAGGGCCTAACGTATGTCAGAATTTAATATCCACTCTTCGCTGCCGCATAGCGTAAATGGCTGTTGTAATAGGAAGAGAAAATGTCCATTTTAGAACAGAAAAATAAATAGTGTAGGAACAGGTTCATCTTAAAAAGACTTTAAAATGCATAGTGCAAACTTTTTCTAACGGGTACGGTTAAGATGTAGACAGCTAATCTTTGTTCTATTATCCCAAGTGTCTCGAGCGTTAACTTGGTAAGGTCTAGGAGGAAATCATATTTAAGGCCGAATCTACATCGATATGCTGTAAACTGAAGAGAATTAAGTTAAGGAAATTAAAAAATCTGTATAGAAAAATGAAAAAGCCTTCCCTGAGTTTGTCAGCTCCAACAGTACGTTGCCTGTTGCTTTTTTAATTTTTGGATGGAATGACCATGGATTTGAGATAAAAAGCTGAACGCGTTTGTCTTTGTCGAAACAAGAAACAATTGCATAATCCCGGCCGTGTGAAAAAAAAAAATAGCAAAAGAAATCTATCGATTTCGGGTAAATGGAAAGAAAAGGGTTATCTTTGCGAAACCTTTAGGATAAGGACATGAAAAAATTCTGAAACAGAGGAGTGCAAGCAAACTTCACTTGAATACGGGATCGTAAAACACTCGCCATTCCTACCCCCGGGGAAAACAACCCCCGTAGCAGTCGCTCGTCTAAAGGAATGAACAAGCTGTACTGCCCACCTCACTTTGAGTGATGCCGATTTGTCGCAGACATAGTTGGTTTTAGACTTATGTCCTTCATATGGTCCAGTTTAATTTACCCATATGTGACAGGGGTTATTGAGCTTTGATTGGCTTAGGGGCACACTGTTTGGCGGGAAAGCGATCATTCCAAGGAGAGAGATGGAAGTTAATGGCTCTGTGTCATGACCTACTACTCCATTCAATTGTGCTTCCTTTATTGTTACCTCCTTTTATTTGAATATGATTTGTTTTACATTGTCCTTGTCAGATGAAATGAGCTTTGTGAAGAAACACCTCGCTTAAAGTGTTTACAACTTTCCTTGCCTTGTGCATGTTTCCGCTAATTACTCATGCGCAGCTAAGCGCATGAGGTATAAAATGTCCTCCGTTTCTTGTTTTCCGTGTCACATTACATTCTCGTTCCCAGAGCTGCGATCCTCTTGGCCAGCGCCTCGGATCGAGAGCTCTAGCAGGTTCCAATCCGTTCTCGCCACTGATTGGTCAGATGGGAACACAATAAAAAGGATAACCGGAAGAAATCGAAAGAGAATGGCCGAAGGGATTCTATTTTATGTTTGCCGTACTTGCAACAGATATATTATTAGTAACAACCATCCTTTGGATTTATTTGGTGAAAAGACAATTAGGGAAGGAATCGTACGGGATTGAGAAGAGTTTTCTGGTTTGAAAATTTCTGTCGACGATGGTTTATTACCATCGCGAATATGTAGATCTTACTACGTTACGGTCACGACATTTCAGGAGTTTATAAAGACGGTAGTTCATTCAAAAGCTCAGCACGAGTCGGTTATCCGATCTAAAAGAAGGAAGTCTGTGTAGCAGATCCCGTCCTTCACCAGGTGTGGGACGCGAGAAAAAAAGGAGCAAGGTCAGCTGGTTATATGTTACGCAGGATTTTTGACTAAGCTCGATCGATTCATGTGTTTACAGTGTAATTATTGTTCATGTGTTTAACAACGCAAAGCCTTGACTCCTTTTGAATATGTCCGTGGTGAGGAAGAAAAATTAAGCCAACAGCTAACCCGGTTATCGCGTACTTTTTTCTTACATTCGATTCTCTTATTGCAATAATGAAATTTGTAAGTATATTTTCTTTGTGTAATATCGCATTAAAGTTGGAACTTGATTCCTTCCATGTCCAGTTTGCATTAGTTAAAAGAAAATCATACAACTAAGGTTGATACAAAAGGCTTCAGTTGAGAGCAACCCCTGATGAAAAGGAACTACAGCTCCTGATGAAAAATGGGGATAAAAGGAGGAGGGGGGCTATCCAAAAAATGGATACATTCCTGTCAAGTTCAATCTCAAGTGATCTTGACAACCTGCATCTTCTGGATAGTTTCTTATCCAGAGGAGAGCTTGAAGGATTCTCCTGCTGGTACACAGCTACTGAAAAACAACTTTTGGGTTCTCATTTTCAGAGGATTATTATGGCCACAGTAAATTGGGTACCTGTTGGTTAACTTTCACATCGCTGTTTTGGGCTAGTATATAATTTATTAAACTGGTAAATTGTAGGGTCAGAAGAGCTTAGCCAATAACCTATTCTTCGACAGGCGTCAACACTTGGGCTCACGCATGAGGGACCCCATTACATGCTAAATTGTCTCCATGTTACATTGATTGCATACAGTGTCACGATTAACAGGAAAATTTGGTTTTATCAAATATTTTGATAAAGGTCAAATTACCACCATGAATGATTTGGAAAGCTGACGTTTCGAGTGTTAGCCCTTCGTCAGAGCGAATGTTTAGTCAGCTAAAAAGAGATCAACATAATTCAGTCTGTCTCTGTTTGCACCATAAAAAAGAAGCTCCACATGCATTTTGGACTATTTTGCCAGAAGCACCCAACAGGCAAAGGCTTAGTTGAATCTGCTTCAATGACCATTGCTTAATAGAAAACTGCCTTCCGGAAGTGCCTCTCTTGAGATAAAGCAACCGATCAAAAAGTTATATTTTGTTGTGTTATTTAGGCAATAGAGGACGTTTTCCATGTTTACATAGCCTCATCTAAATGCCAAGCACAGTTGGGAGAATTCTCAACAGTTATGCAAACCCGAGACACAGTCGAGGGTTTGCATAACATACACACCCATATTTCCAACCAGCCAATCAAAACGTGCCTCTGACAACACATAACCAATCAAAATTCGTGTGATGTCACAGCTGTGTTTACATACTCTCATCTAAACACAGCTATTGACCAATATTAATGGGAGTGCGTGTACTATCCTAATTATTTTATAATTTAGAATGTGCAATGATATTCACACGCAAAATACAGTGTGCCTGCTACTGGCAATAATAATAAAATTATGATAACTCTTAGAACAACAAAGTTAGTCATTTACTTTCAATAATTTGCTCAAACCAACAAACTGAAGATGAAGACCATGAATAATAATTTATAATTGTGATCAATCATTGTTAAAATTCACATTAAAAATATTAATATTAATGGTATTTTGTATCATTTGTTAACTGAATAAAACAGTGAATATATCAAACAACTGTCAACAATGATGAATAGTGGTCCACTTGCTCCAGGAGCAAAACCTCAGCAGATTTTGAAACATTGTGATGGAAGACATGGTTTTTGGATATGCAATTAGTTACCCTTAAGGATATCCACGACTAGTGCAAGAAGCTGTGCAAAAACAGTGATATAGTTCCTCAGCTTTGCTAGTGCCAAGATGTAAGAACAAGGTGTCCAATGACATATATTTTCTAAAAATATGTAAACACATTAATATTTATGTGAAATTCAGGCAACTTAAATGACTTCATCCTGCATGTAGCTACATTTTGATCAAGATTTGTCCCCTAACATCATTATTTATCTATCATCAGTAGGTTTAAAATACGAAGGAAATTATTGGGAATCAAACAATAATTATTTAGGTTGGATTCATTTTAACTTAAAATTTAACTTTGAAGTTCAACAGTTGCAGAGTAAATTGACTACTGGGTGCAAATATACAGATTTGATCCAGTCAGTCAGGAAGCAGAAGTGGTAAGAGCACTCGCCTCCCACCAATGTGGTCTGGATTCAATTCCCAAACTCAGCGTCATATGTGGGTTGAGTTTGTTGGTTCTCTTCTCTATTGCGAAAGGTTTTTCTCCGGGTACTCCGGTTTTACCACATCCACAAAAAACATATTTGATTTGAGTTAATTTCATTACTTTCCCCAATTAGTTCTCTAGTGCTAAATCCATTGACACTTAAATAAAGTTGTTGTTATTATGATTATTACAAGTTGATAAAAAAGTATACATAATTCCTAGGCAACAGACAAAATTGGAACCATTAGGACCATTAGGCAGACTTTTAGCTGCAAAACATAAGAAAATAATGTATTACCAGTATATGTGATCATTTATTTTTAGTAATAAATGCTAATTTCAAGGTTGTTTACTTACGCATTATAATATTATTGTCTCTACTTCAATAGAGCTTAGAACATTTCCCATGCGAAAGTATTATCACTCGGATGTATTTAACAGCATTTAATTCAGTGGAACTTGATCCCTGTCGTCAGCTCCTGTCAACCGAACCTCCTTTTAAAATTCAGTCCTCTCTCATCTTAAAAATTCGATCGTGTATTTGAGGTACTTAACGGCGAAATGACAAGCACAGATAGCTTCAAACCCTCGTACTTCTTTCCTTTCAATGTGATGTCGCTTAAATCTGGAATTTCCATTCCATGATTCAACGCCTCGTGTAAGAGATTTGCCTTGGTCCACCATTTTGAAAAAATTCGAGACTGCGCAGAACGATCGGAAGTCCGTGAATCGCGGACTGTTAAATTGGAACCTGCCAGAGCTCTCGATCCGAGGTGCTGGCCAAGAGAATCGCAGCTCTGGGAACGAGAATGTGTCACATTAGTGCATGGATATTTATGCTTGCATACATTTACATACACACATGACTGTAACTTTGCGTGGGCGGGAGGTTGGGGATTATTCAAAAAAATTAATAGCTGCTGAAAAATGTATAACCTTAATAGAAAGACTTAATGATAATGATAATGATAATGATAATGATAATGATAATGAATTTGTATAGCGCTAAAACTATAGGAGAATATTCAAAAGCGCTTTACCTTAAATTAAAATAAATGAATAAATAATAATTAAAAAAGAATTAAAAATCCTTGAAAGCTATAATAATAACAATGATATGCTATGCTACAGTAAAATCTAAGAAAAAATGAAATTCGAAAAATTCCAAACTAAATTGAAATTAAACATAAGAACTATTTCAACAAATTAAAAGCTTTTTCAAAAAGAAATGTTTTAAGTTGCTTTTTAAAAATGGCAAGGCTGCTACTTGTTCTTACAGTTAAAGACAGCGAGTTCCATAAAATAGGGGCAGCATGAGCAAAGGCCCGATTCCCAAGTGTAGAGGAATTGACTTTTGGAACGAACAGAAAAGATTGTGCAGACGAACGAAGAGCATAATTAGTAGCTGGATTCAGGGATAAAAGATCTTTAATGTAGGATGGACTTTGGTTGTGAAGTGACTTGTAAACAAAAAGGAGCAAGTTGAACTGAACTCTATACGTTACTGGAAGCCAATGTAAGTCGATAAGAGCAGGTGTGATATGATCAAATTTCGCCATCTGAAAAATTACTCTAACCGCGGCATTCTGTACTTTCTGCAAACGATCAAGCTGATATTTAGGCAGACCAAATAGAAGTGCGTTACAGTAATCAAGGTGCGAAGATACAAAGGCATGGATCAGTGTCTTTGTAGATTGCACGGTAAGGAATTTTCTGATCTGTCTTATATTGTATAGTCCGCGAAAAGCCTCGCTACAAATCTTGCCTATGTGAACATTCATTCGCATATGAGCATCGAACCAGGACCCAAGGTTCCGGACGCTTTCTAAAGGTTTAATGACGGTGTCACCAGTGATGATAGATTCAATAGATGATTTTTCAAGTTGTTGACGGGTGCCAATAATTAGAAAGTCAGTTTTCGCGACATTGATCATTAACACGATTTCCAATAAACCAAGAGCGAACATCAGCAATGCACTTTTCAATCATAGAGACAGCTTTGATTTGCGAATGGATAGAACAAGGTTGGAAGGAGAGGTAAATCTGGGTATCGTCAGCATAACTATGGACGGAAGGGAGGTGCTGAGAAATAATGTTAAAAAGGCAGGAGAGGTAGAGGGTAAATAAAACAGGCCCCATACAACTACCCTGGGGGACACCACAGTTCAGATTGAAGTCGTCGGAAGTCTTATCACCGACAAGTATACGTTGTTTGCGACCAGAGAGAAATGAGTCGAACCAATTTAAAGCAGTTCCGACGACTCCAAAATCCTGTTGCAAAATATTCAGAAGAATGGAATGTTCAATGGTATCAAAAGCAGCACTTAGGTCCAAAAGTACGAGAAGTGTCACTTCCTTATTATCCATACTCATTAACATGTCGTTTTGAACCTTTAATAGAGCAGTCTCTGTGGAGTGATACTTACGGACGCCGGACTGGAATTTAGGAAGAGGGGCATTTTTCTCACAGTGGGCGAGACGTTGTTGAAGAGCAGCCTTTTCCACTACCTTGGAAATGAATGGAAGATTACTGACTGGACGGAAATTTTTGTAGACTAAATCAAGTCCAGGTTTTTTCAATAGCGGGATGACAACAGCGGTTCTCCAATTTTCTGGAACGCAACCACTGAGAAGAGAGAGATTAACCATCTCAGTGATAGAGGGCGCTAATACATCAAGACAGGACTTCACTAGCCATGTAGGAACAGGATCCAACCGACAAGAGGCATTGGAGGATTCACGAACAATCTTACACACTTCTCCTATGGATAGCGAAGAAAAATTCTCCAGATTCTCCTTTGGAGTAACAGGAGCAAGTCGAGGCTCTTGAACTTGAAACTTGTCAAGATTTTCCTTTATGACTTCAACTTTTTTTGATAATTCACACGAGCAGATTTAATAAGTGCAGAGTACTGATTACGAACTTTATGGTAATTATCCCAGTCGCCAGGGAGGTCAGTTTTCAAGGTTTTCTTTTCAAGGCGACGACGTTTACGCTTGAGTTGTTTAATGTCATCATTAAACCACGGAATCCTTGGACGATTTATCATAATCCTTATTTTTAGCGGGGCATGCTTGTCCAAAATGTCAGTAAGGGTCATGTTAAAGCAGTTCGGAGGGTGCATCAATGTTGTCCCAGTGTACGCTTGTACAAAGCATGGAAGAAGCAATATCAGCTGAAAATTCAGCGATATCAATATTTTTGAGTTTACGAAAAATCAATTCTTTGTATGATAAAGCTGGTCGCGGAAAGCCAATAGGACACTGAATAATAAAGTGATCGGATATGGGAAAAGTAGCTTTAGGAGAAGCAAGAACAACATGATCCGACGAACGAGTAATAATTAGATCCAAAGTATGACCCGATAAATGGGTCGGACCGGAGACGTGTTGCGAAAGACTAAACGTTTCCAGTAAATCCATAAATTTCTTGGTGTCATTGTCACGGAGGTCATCTAAATGAAAGTTGAAGTCTCCAGAGATAACAAGAGCCTCGGGGCACATAACAACATTCTCTAAAAACTGAGAGAATTCATGAAAGAAAGCTAGCAGAGGCAGAAAGAGGATGTAACGATGAATATGGAGCTCGATACACTATTGTATGTCTCATTGAGCGATCGTGCACTTTAACAATCCACTCAGAATATTCGAAGGACTTGTTTTCCTTTCCATCCTCTAATGAAACGTTGACAGAGTCTCGAAACAGAATCCCAGTTCCACCACCACGTTTTTGCGATTGTCGAGAAAAATTCTTGAAGAAATAACCGGCCACAGATAACTGAGCAATACTGACGGACTCATCTTCATTTAACCAGGTCTCGGTAATTAACGGTGCAGAGGCCAATGTCATTTTCTACGACGTGGTCAATAATGCTCTCGATCTTGTTTCTAACAGATCTAGAATTGAAGACCGCAAAGTTAAGGAAAGTTGAACGTGGATTGACGAACGAATTTGTATGAAGTGAAGAGTTAGTCGAAGTAACGTTAGAAGATAAGTGATTGTTTATATTCACAGGTGTAACGACGCAGAGGTTATTTGCAATGGATCCTTTATGCAAATTATCGCTTATTAAGAAACCAGGGATTCAATTCTGTGCATGTTTCTAGCTCTCCTTTCCCTAACTCGACGGCCAGCGCGGCACCTCCTGTAGGTCGACAATAATGGTAATGAACAAGGCCGAAAATTAAACAATCTTCAAACCAACAATTTGTTTCACTCGGAGTAATTCTCTCTTGCAGGGCTGGTTGCCCACCAAAACGAATTTCTTACTGAAATCGAGGAATTAAAAAAAAATTTTAAAAAGTTCCACATGGTTGCAAGGAAACAAGATGGGTCATTTTACAACAAATTAACGCTCACCTCAATTAGAGCCACCATTTCATGTGGATCCTTTACCAGCTGCACTTTCAATTCCCATTTCAAATGAACCTCAAAAACTTTGATCGAACGGTGAAAATGTTTTAACAAGCAGACTTTCGATTTAGATTGCTGATTTAAACGGTTCTAAGTGACCATTTTGCTGTTTGTGACGAGGATTTTAACGGTTTATTTAGATTTGCCATGTTTGAAGCTTCTGTAAACACTTTCGCGCATGCTTTGTGCCGCTTGAACGTTTTCCACGCATGAATTGAGATGCCAATTAAATCGACTTTGGATGGTCTCTGTAGTTGTTGTTGAGATCACTTCGTGAGTATATACTAAAACAATTTTTCTTCTCAATCTCGGTAAAAGTGGCAGAATATATACCTCGCCGCTTTGCGGCTCGGTAAATATTCTACCACTATTCACCTCGATTTCAAAGAATAATTGTTAAATATTTTTTTCTGACTCGAGATTTGTTTTACAAATAAACACTTTGCACGAGAGCGGGGATCGACATAAAGGCAAACTGATCACCATCAACAAGCCGGTCATCTCCTAGTGATCTTTGAGAACCTCAGAGCAGCTTTGAGCGAAACTGAGAATACCTGAAAAAAACTGATCCGACTTTGAGCAATCTGAGCTGTTCTTAGAACTACTGTTATTGTCATTATGGGCATGCGACAAAGTCAAAATGGGGAATTGTTTCAACAATACAGACTAGTCGTTGATATGCATTCTGTTTATATTTAGAGGATGCTTCAAGGGGAAATTCTGGTTTTCTGTCTTACTTAGAGACCATTTATTTGCCAGTATTGAAAAATTTGGTTCACATTTATGAAATGTAACAAATTAATCATCTATTTGTATCGCTTTTACATTCCTGAATTAATTCGACTCGCAAAGACGTACAAACAACCCAGGTCCAGGAATTGTTGATCCAACTAAAACTATTGCCGCACCATGCAGACAAGGTATTATGTTGAAGTATTTGGTACGGCAAATGCAGGCACTCAATGTGTGGCAATGTCTCTGTCGGCACTTGTTTAAAATTTCAGAAATCCAATAACCTGTTGAGCTGACTTGGTTAAAATTATAAACATTGGGAATAATATGTATTCGGCAGGTAGTTTTTGCAGCTGGCTCTTAAAAGAAAGGTAAAGCGATAGACTTACCATGACTGTTACATGAATAGCTAACCTTAGGCCTAAAAACTTTTCTTTAGGCCTAATTAGGCCTAAGTTTAGCTATTCATGTAACAGTCACGGTAAGTCTATCGCTTTACCTTTCCTTTAAGAGCCAGCTGCAACCTGCAACCTGCAAAAAATACCTGCCGATATGTATTCAGCTTTTTCACAATCATGCAAACAGGGACTCCTATTTTTGACAGATTTGCCTATTATGGTTATAACTTAAGCTACATTATATCAGTTGAGGGTTGTCCTAAAAGCCGGAATCCGGAATCCGGAATCACAGGTCATTGTTTTACCAATACAGAGAGTAAAAACTATAAAACATTCATAAAGGCTAACCTTAGGCCTAATTAGGCCTAAACAAACGTTTTTAGGCCTAAGGTTAGCTTTTATGAATGTTTTACAATTTTTAGTCTCTGTATTGGTAAAACAATGACCTGTGATTCCGGATTCCGGATTCCGGCTTTTAGGACAACCGATCAGTTGACATACAGTGATAGTTACAGTGGTTTGCTAAATAGTGCACTTCCTCTGATTGCCGATCTTCCTTATGTTATATAAATGTTAGCTGCCTTTGATTCTTTGCTCATGGATAATTATCATGCATATATTTTAACAGTTGAACTTTACACAGTAGCCTAATGGGAGGTGTAAAATTTTTGATTCTCATGGCAGAGATTTACTAGGTATGGGTCCCATTTGCAACATGTACTTCAATTGAAAAAGATTCATTAATGAATTTAGTACAACATTTTCAGAATATATGTGCACAAACATCTGTTACTTATGAGATTAAAATGTGTTAACATTATTAAAATGTAAAGCAACAGTGGAAGCATTGTTCATTCATTATATATTCGAAACCAAACTTTTAGACCCTAGGAGCACTTAAATGATGTTTATCTTTGTTCTTCCAAAGAATGTTCCGCTGTGTCATTTTATTCTATTTGTTTTTCCACCTCAAAGTCTTGTAACTATTGCACCTCTCAAACAGTTGATAGTATCATTGAGAATGGAAGAGCAATTTATCAGAAATGTTACTCCAGCAAAATATGTTTTTATTCCTGATTTTCTAAAGAAATTAGACGTAGGGCGCTGGCCATGTAAAAGTTATTCATAGTGTAAGATGTCAGGGAAATTTATCTTGTAATGTGGTTCCCAGTAAACAACAGCTTAAAACTGCCATTTTGGATAATAAGGAAAGCAGCACAGGCTTTTTGAAGTGAATTTCTAGCTACTCCAATAATTATGTTTTCCAGTGGTATGCAAAGCAAAAGATGAGTTACCACGTTTTTGTATTCAATGGTGCTGAACAAAAAATGTTACAAAAGTATTTTCAAATGTAGATTCTGTTATTGATCTCTTTTGTTCTATTATTCAAAGTAAATTTAATTGTTTTGAAACAAAGTATTAGGTTGCATTTCTTAGATGTTTATGTGAACTATCAAATATAGAAAGGAAACAAATAATAAGAAAGCATAAATCTACTTCAGAAATTGCAGCAAACTGTAAAAAAGAGGAGAGAAATTTACAGCCCAATGGACCCAGAGAAGTACAGGTCTATGGACCCATCGAAAAACAACAGACTCTTTCAAATAAAGATGAAAAGTATAGGTCAATGAACTCACACGACAAAGAGCAACTTCTCTCAAATAGATTCTTGTAACACCTATATACCTTGTTTTGTGGTGTACAATAAAGTTATTATTATTATCATTATTATTATTATTATTATTATTATTATGGGCAGTTATTATTATTATTATTATTATTATTATTATTAAACTGTCAACAAAAGTACAAATAACCTGGCAGCGCATGAGTATAGGCTACTTAGAGCCTCTTGTTAATATTAAGATTCTGGAGAATCTCAATTATTTTGGGGAAAACCGCGGCAAAACGTATGCGCGTGCGTGAACTTCGGCTCGTTACTACACGTACTACAGCTACTACATGAGTATAGATACTACAGCTAAAACACGTCAGTACAGGTACTACGGTTATTACTGGTACTACACGTATTGTATTAGTTGGCATGGTCGTACATATGGTGGGTCATACACGGGAATTAGGACCTCAGGACATTTCATGGGGTCATACCTGGACTCCTAACCGCTTTATTTGTGTTGCGTTTTTTTTTTTGTTTGTTTGGATTTCACTTTTTAATTTGCGTTTTGCATTTTGTTTGCGTTTTCTTTTTTTTTTCCTTTGCGTTTTCCTTTTTTTATTTGCGTTTTGGTTTTTTGTTTGTGTTTTACTTTTTTAATTGCAGTTTGATTTTTTATTTGCGTTTTGATTTTTTGTTTGTGCTTCATTTTTTTTATTTGCGTTTTTTCTTTTTCTTTAATTGGCGTTTTATTTTTTTGTTTGCGTTTTCCTTTTGTTATTTACGTTTTTTTTTGGTTAGCGTTTTACTTTGTTATTTGCGTTTTGCTTCTTCATTTGCGTTTTGGTTTTTTGTTTGTGTTTGAGCCTTCTGGGTCACCGTAAGTTTGCATGCAAAATCCGCACACAATCATAAACAACTTCACGGGGAACTATAGTTTACCTCTCAGCGAGAATTGTAATCACTTTAGAATCAATAACACCGGAAACTCTGAAGTGTATGTCGCGAAACCAACAACGTTCTTCAACCAAAAAGTCTAACTACTGATTTGATCTGGTTGTTGGAATATTATTTGGGGGTATTCAAATCTCTTAATATTTATCTTATTTCAGTCAGTATTAGGCATGATCCTAAATTGGATGTAATTCAGTGCGTTGTGCAAAGTTAACTTTTTGGTGAATACACAAAAGTGAGAAGCCTAAACCAATGGTATATGAAGTGCTTATTCAAAGATTACGCCATCAATAACGTGGCATGGTCAAAATCGATGACGCTGTAACTTGTTCTTACTTGTGCAAAGCTATCACTAGCTGAAACCATTCGTAATAATCAAATTGCTTGGTATATTTTTACGTGTCGAGGACAAATTTTAACCAAAATTTCGTAACATCGGTGACGGCGTATAAGAGCTTTGGGCATAGCCAGACTGAGATAAATCATAATTGCACTGGCAGATAGAAAACTCTCAAGCGGAAAAAAGTGAGTGTCGAGAATTGCATGAGAAGCCTTCTTCCTAATTTTTATTTGTTTCCCACACTGGTTGAAGGAACCTCATGGCTCTATTATTTTTAAAGATGTATGTGAGCAGAGTTTAACTTAAAGTTCTGATTAGACTACTAGTCACCTGTGGCAAAGGAGCACTCAAATTATTTTCCGAGTATTCCTAAGCCATCATCGATACTACACCTCTCTTCAATATAACGGTAGTTTTGCCGAGCCACTTAGATAAGAACGAAAGAAATCGCGGAAAACATTTTTTTCCTTTATGCACATAAAAACACGACCATGACGAAGCACTTTCGAGTGCAGTAACTCTCACGCTAATATAAGTTGTTTTTGCATTTTTCGTGTTGTTTTTTGACGAAGGTCCAAAGTCGGTTGAATGATGACGAAACAGTACATGACTATCCCGCTCACCGCTGCGCTGTGTTCACTACTGTTACTGTTGACCGCTCTGTGTTCTTCGAATAACAACAGCAGCAAAAAATTTGGCAACAAGGTGAGTTTGGAAATTATTCGAATTGCAAACAAAGTAGGTTTAACCTCCTGAAAAAGTATTGGTTAGGGCTGTCCCGATCACGATGGAAAATTCCGCAATCGCAAAAAGTGCTTCAAAATGGCCAACAAGTGCTCAAATAGTGCTGGGATTTTCAAAAAAGTGGTGAAAATTTAGAAATAGGATTTAAAATTTGTTATACATTTTGAAACATCCCATTGGAGATTTTCAAAAGTATATATTTTTTAAGTTAAATACTAATTGGTGTTAAAATGGTCCCCATTCTTAGACCAATTCTAAGATCAAAGATTCTAAGTATATCGCCAACAATTTGTAATTAGAATTTGTTAGGTAACGTCATAGACATGATTACGCAATTCGAGTCACTTGCTAGTCTGAGGAATTGCGAGAAACTGCGAGATACCACTTGGTAAATATCTTTGTTTGATTGTAAGGGATAACTGTTTCTCATATCACTAACGCAATTTGCCGTAATTTAGATTTTGAACCCTATTCAACCTCCCCTGTGAAAAGTACCGGCAGCGACTGACAGAAAGCTGGGGTAATAAATGGAGTTGTTTAGAACCGTGGTTAGTTAATCCTCGCTAGCAGTACATTCAAAACCCAGTGTGGTTAGCTACTAAGTGACGACTGGAATAGAAGATGACCGACCAATTGCAAGCTAAGAATTAACGGCGAATTGCCAAGGGAAACTTCACACGAAAGCGGAACATTTTGATCAAGTCCATAGAGACAAGCCAAGGCATCGAGGTAGTAGAAACCAATTACGCAAAACCAGTTGATGCGTGGGAAGAACTGGAAGGGAAGCACTTAGAGTATGTTAATCTCCTGACTAACGAGCATTTAGTCGACGAAGAAGAAATCTGGATGACGGAAGTCGAGAAAAAATATTCCAATGCATTTAATCGTAAAGTGAAATAAGTGAATAAGGCAACACGTGAGCACGCGGCTCGTCAAGAAGCCATTGATAACGCAAACGTTAAAAGGAACACTGCGCACGCGGTTTTCGAAACTTCTTACGAAAGTATTTCGCACGCGCTGCAGTCAAAAGAAATGCCCAATTTTGCGTTAAGAGACTTACAGAAACAAATAGAAGATCAATTTCAAGATTGTAAAACCTTTAACGCTGAACTGTTAGAACTATTGCCTTTTGAAACAGCCGAATCTGAGATGCAATGGATCGCTAAAATCCAAACATATTATTATGAAATTTGGAACAAATTGCAGTTAAATATACTAACGTAGAAGAACAAGAGCAGATAAAACAGGAATCTGGTGCGACGTCTCCCTTTCTAAAACTGGCAAAGGTAAAAATGCCGCACTTTGATGGGGAACTACGTCATTACCCACAGTTTAAAAGAGATTTCAGCAAACAAGTAATGACACAAATTCGTGCAATGGATGCCGCATATGTGCTACGCTCTTGTCTTGGAAAAGAACCCGAAGCGCTGTTAAAGATCATAGGCGACGATGTGCAAGAAATGTGGCGAAGACTGGATTGAAAGCATGGAGATCCCGCCAAAATTGCAGACGTTATCATTGACAGCATACGTAGTTTCAGGACCCTTAAGGAAGGAGGAGATAAACGTTTTATCGAATTCGTGAATCTTGTAGAAGACGGATAAACAGACCTATCACGACTCGGTCAAGAAGCGGAAATTACAACAACGAGTTCGGTCAGCATTATAGAGAAAGCTTTATCAACACACATCAGAAGAAAATGGGCGGAAACGGTTAGTTGTCACGGAAGTCACATCGAAAAATCAAAAAAGTTCTTCAGTCTTCTTGAATTTCTACAAAATCAAAGGAGCGCTATTGAATACGACAGTGCTTCTCTTCGGACGACGAACAACAACCAACTTAACAGAGGCACATCGCACTATAAAGAAGGCGTCGAAGAAATAAACAAAGAACCCAAACCAAAATGTCTGATTCATGAACACGAAGGCACTGGACAGCAGACTGCAGAATCTATTTAGCCAAACTAATAGAGTTGGTCGTGCCTAAAGATCGGTCATCGACAACGTACATGCAAATCAAGGAAAGACTGTGGCGTAGGCGGCTGCAAAGAAAGCACTATTTATCTATACACGAGAAGGAAGAAACACGTAAGCAAGCGTATGCCACAATACAAACATTGACACCTGCCTGATACAAGTACAAAGAGTTAAAACCAAAAGAGGAGAAGCTAATATAATGTGGGATAACGCCACATCGCTTTGTTTTATCGCAAAACCCAAAGCAAAGCAAGAAAAAATTAAAGGATCTAAAGTCGAACTTTCAGTCATCAAAGTAGGAGCACAGAGCCAAAATATTAACACCATCAAATACAAGGTGCCTCTTATAAATACCTTAAATGATCTAATAAACGGCCTCTCTCTAATGAATGCTTCCTATCTTATTAACACCCCCCTAAGCTGACAAGTTTGTATTAAACGCCCCTCTCTAACAAACGCCCCCTGTCTAATAAACGCCCCCCTTCCCTGAAAACCAAACATAAACTGGAAACAGATGTATATACTACAATCAATCAATTTATTTGCTTTCTTGCTTAATTAACGCCGGTGTGAGAAATGGGTCTTCCTCAATTTCCAGTTCAAAGTGAGGATAGCGTTCATTAATGTTCTTTATCTCTCTGTACCATATACCGTTATGGATTTGTAGGCGGTTTAGACTTATCAGCGGACGGACTTGATAGTCTGCTAAAGCTCTGTCATTTAGACTATTATAATACCGTATTTAGGTTCCCATGTTACAGTTATAAGAATAAACGCTTCTCTCTTTTAAACGCCTCTTATCTTTTCAACGCCCCTTCTGGGACCCTTGAAATTTAATAAACGCCCCCGGCGTTTATTAGATCATTTACGGTAAGCAAGATCACGTCATCGAATTCGAAGTTTACGGCATAGAAAGGATTACCTCACACATCGAAAGTGTTAACATAGACGACATAGTAAATCTTTTCAAGAATGTCACAAAGGAAGAAATCGAGCGACCATCAGGACCTGTGCACATTTTAATCGGTTACGAATATGCAGCCTATCACCCGGCAAGAGAACAAAACATCGGTGATCTTGTACTCCTAAAGGCCCGTGCAAACGCTCGCAACATTGTTGGGCCCAACATGTTGCGAGCGTTTGCACATTATGTTTTGTGTTGTTGCGTATTGTTGTGACTTGCTGGAAGTTGTTGGATGAAGTTTGAAACTGTTCAAACTTCAGAGCCAACAAGTGCCAACATTTCTATTGTTTTGCGGTCATCGAAGCGTGGTCCAACAATGTTGCGTTCGTTTGCACAGCACATCCGACAATGTTGAGCCGGCGCACGTGCACTACATGCCACGTATCCACACAAATACAGCGAACAAGAAATCAACATGGCGTCGGAGATGGAAAACGTCCCAGAGTCCTTTGTATTCTCATCAAAAGACCCAACATGTGACTTGTTGCGAGCATTTGCACACATCGGCTAACATCCCGCAACAAGAGACAACATTTTTGGGCCCAACAATGTTGCGTGTTGTTGCGAGCGTTTGCACGGGCCTTCGGGAGTCGTTTCGGGTGATGCATTGGAGGAACGCACCCGTTACTCAAAGAATCACATCTGTCTCACGATTTCATCAATGCCAGAGTCAACACAATTGTAGGCAAAATGAACATCGAAGACTTTTACAAAATCGAGAACCTTGGAGTAGAATGCAAACCCAAATGTGGAGGATGTAAATGTGGAAAATGTTCCTTAGGTGCAGAAGAATACACTATTCAAGAAGAGCGAGAGCTGGAACGAAATCTGAACCTTGACAAAGAGGAAAATCGCTGGATCGCTGAGTATCCCTGGATCAAGGATCCTCAGAATCTTCCTGACAATCGGGAGGTCGCTTTCGCGAAACTGATAACGACCGAGAGACGTTTAAGAAGAAACACCGAACACGCAAAAGTGTATGACAACCAGATAAAAGAGATGGTAGCAAGAGAAGTTGCAAGGAAGCTCCAAAAAAGAACTAACACTCTACAAAAGACCGGTACATTATATAGGACATCATGAAGTTCTCAAGCCTGATTCCAAATTTACCCCAGTGCGCATAGTGTTCAATAGCAGCGCCAATTACATGGGTCATATCTTGAACGAGTATTGGGCTAAAGGTCCTGACCTACTCAGTAACTTGTTGGGAGTCCTTTTACGTTTCCGAGAGAATAAAGTAGCCTTCATTGGTGATATTAAAAAGATGTACCACACTGTGAAGACGACAGAGTTGGATCAGCACACCCACCGATTTCTGTGGAGGGATATGGATAGTAGGAGAGAACCCGACACATACATAATCATTATGCTCAGAGTTTCATTCGGTGACAAGCCGTCAGCTACGATTGCAACCGTTGCTTTGAGAAAAACCGCAGAGGTGTCACGAGAGAAATACCCAGAATCAGCAGATATAATCCAAAGAAACACGTACACGGACGACACAATCGAAAGTACAGACGATAGCAAACAAGCCATTACACTGGCTCAAGATATCGAGAAGTCTATTATCAAAGGAGGCTTTGAAGTCAAGGAGTCTGTGGATGTTCTCATGCAAGTGATATTAACAGGCAAGAAAAAGCAAACATACCAATCGAGGAACAAACAGAAAAGATACTTGGAGTCAGTCAGAAGATCAATTGTGTTTCGAAGTCAAGTCTATCTTTACTACCAAGGGAAAACATACTTCAAAGTCAGAGAGCGATGTTATCCCCACCCAAATTCCCCAACAGCTCACAAAGCGTATAATATTGTCACAGATCAACAGCGTGTAGGGTTGGCAGGACCATTAACAGTAATAGCGAAAATTGTTTTACGCCGTTTGTGGGGAACTGAACAGAAACTTGACTGGGACGACCCTATACTCAAGGAAAACCAACAGAACTGGTCTATTTTCTTCAATGATTTTAGAGACATGAATCAAATCAGATTCACGAGATGCCTTAAACCAATGGATGCTATTGGCGACCCAATTCTCATAGTGTTCAGTGATGCATCCAAAGATGCGTAGGCGGCATGTGCATATGTACGGTGGCAAAGAAAGAATAATCAATTTGAGAGCAATTTAATACTGTCCAAAAATCGTCTTGCACCAATCAAAGAGATGTCCATTGACCGTATAGAACTGTGTGGAGCGGTACTGAACAAACGTCTAAAAGTGTTTATAGAAAAGGATCTTCCACATCGTAGACTCTCAGATTGTACATGTTATGATACAGAAAAGTTCATACGGATTCAACACGTTCGCCGCCACTAGAATAGGTGAAATACAGGAAGGAACAAACCCTGAAAACTGGTATTGGGTAGAGAGTAAATATAACATAGCTGACTGTATGACAAGAGGAAGGAACCCCGATGACATCGGACTTGAACACACATGGCAAGGGGTCCCGATTTTCTGAAACGAGTAGAAGACAAGTGGCCAATCACTCGTGATTACTTGGAACCAAAACTATCCGAACGAATCAACATTACAATGGTAACGAAGATAGAAGGACCTCATGGCACCCTAGCATAACATGAGAAATGGTATTGAGGATGGCAAGTACAACCGTTTGTGTCCTACCACACGCAAAGACGGTAGCTATGTAGTAAGCAGTCGTATTGCAAAGTTACAAACAAGTTACAGTGACAACAAAGTCATACTACTACCATATGATCATCCGTTCTCACGGCTCTATATAGCGCAAACCCATGCAAGAGGACATCATGGCATTCTAACTACTGCCAGCAAAGTGCGCACCGATTACTGGATACCCAAACTCCTTAAGTTGGTAAAATCGATTAAGTTCAGATGCATTATCTTCAAAAAACGTGATTAGTTTCAAGTTTTTCAAGTATTATTTATTTACAAGAAAGAGTTTAAGTTGTTACCAGGCTGGCTTGCAAATAGCGAGAAGCTAATCGTGGCAAGCCAGACTGTACACGATATTATTTAGACAATTATTATTATTATTATTATTATTATTATTATTATTATTATTATTATTATTGTTATTGTTATTTTTATTTTTATTACATACAACAACAACATGTAAGCATTACTCTTTGTGCTTTCAAATATTTAGAAAGTAGAAGAATTTTGGAGAAAAAGGGAAGAAAGCAGTCTAGGTAAAAGAACAATCTGTAAAGAGGAAAACTACAGACTATACTTAGCCTAAGTTGGAAATTTAATTTTTCATCTTGCTACTTAAGGTATCTATATCAGCATAAGGGTTTTCAGTTTCTAGAATTTCAATTAGTTTTGTTCTAATAGTTGTCTTCAAACAATTCCTGGATACGTTCTTGAGACTAGTTGGTATCCCATTTCAGATTTTAACACCCACACGTAAAACTGCCCTACTTTGAACATTAAGTGCGGATTGTTTGGTAAGAAAATGCTCAGATGTCGATGAGCGTGTACTATAAGAATGAACACTAGTAATTTTAGAAAACAAATTAGAAATTTTAACGGGTGCAAAATTAGTGTTGATGTCATACATCAAATTAACAATTTTCTCATAATATAGTGATTTGAGCGGTAGAAATTTTCCTTTCAAGAAAGAGGAATTGCATGAGGAATTACAAGTCAGCAGGTGATGGGCAAATTACCTGAAGACAGATTTAAGCCAGCCCCACCATGGTACAGTACAGGAATTGATCTTTTTGGTCCTTGTAAAAAACGTTTACGTGCGTATAAAGGACACGTTCATAGTACATATGGAACTCGAGACTCTTTCGTTTTGTTTGTACAGTGACAGTTGATTGATTAATTTAGTGATTCTCATATTACCTGTATATAGATAAGCGATTACACATTAACGTGTTACAATAAACGAGTTGTAATTACGAATACGCTTGGTTTATTATATGGCGCCCAACGTGGGGCCCTGACATCAACCGAAAAGAGGAATGTCCGAAAATCTGGCGAGAACCCGCGCCAAACGAAGTGGAAACAGAACCGTGTTAACGAAACTTCTTAACGAAGCCGATGACCTGCTGAAATCGAAGGATGAAGAATTGGATGCACAACGCTTAAAGTTATTACGGAATTGTTAAACGAAAAGCTTAACTTGGTTAAATCCCTGGACGAAAAAATAATCGATGCATGCGAAGTGGATGACATCGAACATGAAATAGAGGAATCCGAAGAAATCAACCTTCGAGTGCAGCTAATGATACAATACATCAAGGAAGCGACGAGTCCAAAGGTTAGCATCAAGGGTAATACCATCTTGACATCGAAAAACGCGAATGTCGACGATCAAGCACTCTCTACTTCAATACCGTCAACTACTGGACCTAAATCTTCAAAGATATTCGCCAATGTGGATTCAGTTAGTGATCCCGCCATCCCAGTGACAGAAAATTCAAATCTTGTTGAATCCCACCACGCCGGAGTTTCTGCGCCCCAAACAACGGGTATTTCAGGTACGACTTTTTCAATCTCATAATACCAGTAACTTAAGCGAAAACGCTAACCTGAATTACTCAGGCTCTTACTCTGCTCCACATCCACCGAAAGCAAAATTGCCGGAATTAGTGTTGCCCAAATTCAAAGGAGATGTTACGCAATGGCAGAATTGTTGGGACAGTTTCAATAGTGCCATTCATAGCAATACACAGCTAAGCAAGATCGAAAAGTTTAATCATTTACATTCACTATTGGAGAATCAAGCAGCACGTTCGATACAAGGGTTACCAAGGTCTGAATCCAACTATAACTGTGCGATCGATATTTTACACAAACGTTTTGGCAAACCCCAGAACATAATCTCGAAGCACATTTGTAACCGAGCTCGATTATACGTGACAAAGCAATTTTTCGGTTTCACTTTGTGGTTCTGTTTATCTTGGTTCCCACGGAAAATGTTCGTTTCGGTTGTGCTTTGTGGTCATCAAGCTCTGTCATATTTCTCCCACACGATACGTGTGCAGGATGACAAATGATTAAATTTATCACCCTTTAGTACACCAGCTTTGTTTTAGGAAAACTGCTAAGACTACTGTTTCTTTATCTATTGTGCTACTAGAGCACGTATATGTTTTGTGGTTTATCGAGACACAGAAAACAGGAAAGTTTCATCAGTTTGTGGCTTACCTAGCCATGGTTGACCAATCGTATCGTTAAAAAACAGGATGTCAGCCATTAGTTTCTTTGAGCTCGTTGTGTTAAACGGATACATTAGACGCCCAACACGTCCTAATTGCTCACAAATTAAAGTCCATCGTCGAGCGAACACCTAGCTAGTCTTCCAAGTTCTTTCAGAGTTCTCCCCTCGCACGGAGTGGGTAAGTGTTTACCATTTGTATTTTCCTTGGGTGCACGTTCTTTAGTTTTCATTCGAGGACTTAGCTTCCGAAATGTTTATAATCGTTTCGCATTATTCTCCACGTTTTCTCGTTGTTCCATTCCACAGTTTGCTCCAGTAGTTTCCCTTACATTTGTAGAGCTTGTCGTCCACTAGGTTTCGTTTGTTTCTAGTTTTATGGCTACTTTCTTGGACGATTCTAGCGTAGTTTATGCGAGCACATGCTGCGAATTCTCGTTTTCGTATCATATTGCCGGTCACTTGTTGTTGTCACAGTTTTGCCCTTGCGTGACATTGCACTCGCTTGGTTTGTTTATGTCACTTGCGTTTAGTGTTATCCTCTAGTTTTCTAGTTGTTGTTTTAGTTATTCGTTTTTCCTAGTTGTTCTTCTTTATACTCGCAGTTTAGTAATTTTAGCATGTTTGTTCTTTAGCGCTATTGCCCTTTTTTTCTCTTAGCCTTTTATTGTTGCCTTTTGTGCTTGGCTGATAATTTCGGCGTTTGTCTCCTTTTGTTATCTTCCTTTTTACATTGTTTGGCCAATAAATTGTCATATACGGGTTCATATTTGTCCTCGTTGCTCGCTACCCTCTTTACTCGCGCGGCCTCGGTCACACATGGACGAGATTCCTAAAATTCCAGGTTGTGTCAGTGATAACACCGCCCAGCTCCGCCTTGTTTACGATAGGATAAGTATCAACGTTCGTGGTCTCGAGTCGTTAGGCATCAGTTCCAACCAATGTGGAAGTTTGCTGATACCTGTTATTATGTCAAAATTACCGCCCGAAATCAGAGTGCAAGTTGCAAGAAACACAGCGCGCGAGGTCTGGGAAATGTCAGATTTATTAGAGGTTATCCGACAGGAAATTGAGGCTCGAGAAATCAGCGAAGGTGTGAAAGCAAATGTACACTTGGATAAATACACAGAAAACACGCCGAAAAGGCCGACTAATTTGACTTTACTTTCTCACGATAACGCATGACTTCAGTCAAAGAGAAATCAAATTAAATGCGTTTATTGTGGTGGATTTCATTACTCTGCTTCCTGTGAAAATGTGATCGATCCTCATGCTCGTTTCGACATCCTAAAAAAGGGTCGAAGATGTTTTGTTTGTTTGAAAACTGATCATCACAGTAGCTCATGCAAAAGGAACTGCCGACGATGTCAGGGCAATCGTCATCAGTCAATTTGCCGAAATTTGTGTCAAAGACTCCCGATTGCACTTCCGATTCGTCTGGTCTAGACGATCAGAATTCGAGGGAAGTGCAAAACTCGACTCTTGTGAGTTACACCAGCGAACCAATTGCGCATGAAATACACCACGAAGGAACCACTGAAGAAGGAAATGAAACTCCATTCTTGGGGAGCGCTGTAACCGCGACGTCGACCGCCAGGACCAAGGGCAGCATTTTACTTCAAACTGCGACAACCACCGCGACTAACAATGATCGGAGCAAAACAATGACTGTTCGAATCCTGTTCGATAGCCGCAGTCAGAGATCCTACATCACAGACAACGTAAGGAAGAAGTTAGGTCTAAAGTCAACAAGCACCGCGATCCTTCATCTGAACACATTTGGAGAGAATGCCTATCGAAAGCAAAGGTGCGAAATCGTCACCTTGCCACTTCGTACTATCGATGGTGAAGATTACGGCGCTCAATTTTCCCATTATTTGTTCACCATTGCCAAAGAACGTAAACTTACGAGATCATCCGCATTTACTAAAACTAGAGTTAGCTGACAGCGCTGAAGGTTTGAATTCGATCGACATTTTGATTGGCTTAGATCATTACTGGGATTTTCTTACCGGTGAATCTATTCGTGGAGATTCTGGTCCCACAGCGGTTAAAAGTAAGCTCGGGTGGCTGCTTTCTGGTCCGACTAAAAACTCACACGGCGAAACTAATGTTGTCTCAAATTTAGTCATATCGGGAGAGACAATGTCGAGCGAAGCAAGAGAAAACAACGAAATGGTTGGAAATGCTGAAAGGATTCTGGGAGGTTGAAAGTTTGGGAATTGTGGATACCGAGTGCGAAGTTGATTTAGTCAAGCGGAAAGAAGAGGTTGCGTTTAAAGGTCGTCATTATGAAGTCGGACTGCCATGGAAGGAAGGTTGTCTTCCCCAGTCCAACCACTATGGAATGTGCGTAACAAGATTACAATCATTGCACTCTAAATTGAAGAAGGAGGAGAATTTGCTACGAGAGTACGACAACATCATTCAAGAACAACGAAAGAAAGGAATCATCGAAATCGTACCTACACCGAAAGAGGAAACTCTGGGAGGAACGCAACTTGACTGCAAAATCGCCACGAAGGGGATTCATTACTCGCCACATCATGCAGTGATAAGAAAAGAGCGTGAAACGACAAAAGTGAGAATTGTATATGATGGTTCGGCGAAGAACTCCAAGGACAAACGATCTCTTAATGATTGCTTAGAAATGGGAGAAAATTATATCCCACACATTTTCGCAATGTTAACAAATTTTCGTTGGAATTTCGTCGCATTAACCGCGGACATCGAGAAGGCTTTCCTGATGGTAGGGCCATCTCCTTCGATTCTAGGTGAAACCATCGCGTATCACTTGAACCTTTATAGGCAAACTGAACCCGAGATGTTCGAGCTATTGCGCAAGTCTCTGTACGTGGATGATCTTCTTAAGGGACAAGAGAATGACGAGAAAGGTTTAATTGTTTATCAGAAGTCAAAGAAGATGATGGCGAGTGAAGGTTTTACCTCAGAAAATGGAACTCGAATTCTCGAAACTTGTTGAAAGCTATAGAAGCTTGCGAGAGCTCACAAAACCAAACAAGGTCGACAGATGAAGCTACTGCAGAAGATGACGAGTCATATGCGAAATCGTCCACTACACCCGTAAATTCTGAAATGAAGAACGATACTACGGTCAAAGTTCTAGGAATGAACTGGGACACTGTAGCAGACGAGTTTTTCTTCAACTTAACCGATTTGTTCAACTATGGAACGACACTGCCGTTGACAAAACGTTCTGTTTTGAAATTGTCGGCCAAGATATTCGATCCGATTGGATTTCTCACCCCGTACACTATCGAAACGAAAATTTTATTTCAAGAACTCTGTCTCGATAAGGTTGATTGGGACAGCGAACTTGAGGGAAAGCTACTCCACACCTGGAACTCTCTCCTAGAAGAGCTGAAATTTTTAAGCAATGTCCGAATACCATGCTGTTATTTTCGATCAAGGCCAGTACACTTTGAGCTTCATAGATTTAGTGACGCATCAAACCGCGCGTATGCTGGAGTTATTTACATCCGATCACTCTATGATGATGGTCAAATCGATGTTCGATTAGTTGCCTCGAAAGCAAAGGTCGCACCCTTGAAAAGGCAGACCATCCCGCTTCTGGAATTACTTGGTACACTTATTCTCGCCCGCCTCGTAAACAGCCTCGATTTGGCCAGAAAAAACGTCAAGACCTTTTACTGGACGGATTCGATGACGTCCTTATGCTGGGTAAGGAATGAAAGACCATGGAAACAATATGTACAGCATCGCGTGGAAGAAATTCGCAACTTAACTTCAAAGAGCGACTGGCGACATTGCCCTGGAAAACAAAACCCATCTGATTTGCCGTCACGGAGATTGAACGCAAAAGAACTGTCGGTTAATACCATTTGGTGGAACGGGCCAGAATTCCTCTACAAGCCTGAATCGGAGTGGTCTTTAAGCGAGCAAACACAAGAAGAAGATGAAGTAGCGCTCAAAGAAGCTGTTAAGAATCCAGTCGAGATCACACACTCATTGGTTTTGCGTTCGCCCAGTTGTTCAATAGATCCCAAGAATGACGCATTAATCGACGTAAAACGATTCAGTGAATTAACAAAATTGCTCCGTGTGACAGCCATAGTCGTCGGTTTTGTAAACAAGCTAAAGAAAAAGGTACGAAGCAAGTCGAAACCCGAGAACGGAAATGAAATTCTCAGTGCATTGAACTTAGCTAAAGCAGAAGAACTTTGGATAAAATCTGTGCAAGCGTCTTCATTTGAACAAGAAATCAAGTTTCTTCACAATCACCGTCAATCCAAGTCTGCGCCGCCAACTTACGTCTTCCAGTTTGGATTATTTCTTGAAGATGGAGTTGTCAAATGCAAGGGGAGGATAAATAATGCCAAGTTATCGGGGAACACAAGACATCCAATTATACTGCCACCGAAACACGAGTTCGTCCGATTAATCATCAAGAGTGCGCACGAAGCAGTAAAACATTGCGGAATAAGGGACACACTCACTCTGATCAGAGAACGATTTTGGATTTTGAGAGGTCGTGAAGCAGTAAAACAAGTGATTAAAAAATGTGTAACTTGTTTGAAAATCGATGGAACTCCATACAAGTCACAATCATCCCCCGATCTTCCATGCGAACGGGTTTCGGAGGATCCACCTTTTACGCATGTGGGATTGGACTTTGTCGGCCCGTTGAATGTTGACAGCGGAAATCCAGACGAGAACCAATCAACCAAAGTTTACATGTGTTTGTTCACATGCGCTTCAACAAGGGCTGTGCAGCTGGAGTTATGCAAAAGCCTCAACGTTCAAGATTTTCTGCTAGCATTCAGACGATTCACTAGTCGACGCGGACTCCCTGCTACTCTTACGTCAGATAACGCAAGGACCTTCAAATGTTCGAGCAAGGAAATAAGAAAGATCATTAGGTCCAACGAAGTGGTGCGTTACCTCGTTAACCAGAAAATTTCGTGGAACTTTATCATCGAAAGGGCTCCGTGGTGGGGAGGTTTCTGGGAGCGATTGGTCCGAAGTATCAAGACGCCTTTAAAGAAAGTATTCGGTCGGTCAACTTTGAATTTTGGAGAGCTGCGAACAGTACTGGTGGAAATCGAAGCAGTAATCAACGCAAGGCCGATCACTTACATATATGATGACGCGGATTCAATTTCTTATCCTTTGACACCTTCTAATCTTATTTATGGTCGACGTGTCACGCCAACACCGAACAGTTCTCGTCCCGAGATCATCAGTACGCATCAATCTTTGACAAGAAGAGCTCGCCGTCACAAGAATTTACTTCAACAAGTAACTAAACAGTGGAAAAAGGAATATCTCACTAGCTTGCGTGAACAATCGAGCGTAGCAAACAGAAGAAATGGTTCTCAAGAAATCTCCGTGGGAGATATTGTTTTACTTAAAAACGATTCATCGACCAGAGTCTTCTGGAAACTAGCGAGAGTTGAGGAACCCATTTCTGGAGCTGATGGCAAGATTCGAGCAGCTATCGTTAAGGTCGGAAACAGTGAAAGGTGATCGACATATTTACGGAGAGTTGTTCAGCATTTGATTCCAATCGAAGTTAGATCGAATGTGGACAATGAGGTCAGACAGTCTGCTGAGAACCAAGTTTCTAATTTAGCCGTTCGACCCCGACGAACGGCAGCCGTAGTTGGGGAGGTCAACCGTCGTGAACTGAACATTGTTTGATCGAATCTTAGTATTTTGTTGAACAGAGACATCGAACGTTGAAAGTTTCTCGCAATGCGAAAAAACTTTGGGGAGTGTAAAAAACGTTTACGTGCGTATAAAGGACACGTTCATAGTACATATGGAACTCGAGACTCTTTCGTTTTGTTTTTACGGTGACAGTTGATTGATTAATTTAGTGATTCTCATATTACCTGTATATAGATAAGCGATTACACATTAACGCGATACAATAAACGAGTTGCAATTACGAATACGCTTGGTTTATTATAGTTCCTTTAAAATTCGTGACGAGATAAAGGAGAGAACGTTCTCCATAGCATATGGAGTAATATTTAATTGTCTTATAGCACAGAGAAATTTCTGATAGTGCTCAGAAGATTTGTATCCCTAAACGGATATCATTCCAAGATATTGTCTGACAACGGTACTCAACTAATAGCAGCAAGTAAGGAACTAACCGCTATAACAAAAACATGGGATTGCAATGGATCTTCACCCCAGCAGATGATCCATGGCAAAATGGAGTAACTGAAGCTCTCATAAGATCGGTCAAGCGAATAATTGAGTTTTCAGTTGGTGAGAACGCTTTAACCTTCTCTGAATTGCAAACAGTTTTATTCGAGATTGCCAACTTGCTAAATGAAAGGCCTATAGGGAGACACCCAACATCCCCTGAAGATTGAGTATACTTATGCCCAAATGACTTACTGTTAGGCAGAGCCACAAGCAGGATACCAAATGGCCCATTTGATGAAAATGCGAATACCCGAAAACGTTTCACGTTCGTCCAGACAATTGTTAATACATTCGGGAAAAGAAGGAACTCAAACTTTTTCCCAAGCTTGATGTTAAGGCAAAGATAGCACACATCTCACCGAAATTTGAAAATCGGAGACCTAGTTCTGATACAAGGTTCCAACTTAGTGAGGGGAAACTGGAAACTTGGAAAAGTGTCAGATGTCTACCCAGATGCACATGGGAAGAAAGTGCGAAGAGTAGACGTGCAATACAAGAATCTCACCGTAAGCGAACCTATGAAGCAATACCAAGGCAAAGGATATGTCACTGTTCAACGCCCTGTACAGATACTCGTATTACTTATACCGATTGATGAAAACTAAATGAAGGTTTAAGTGAACTCTCAGATACTACTTATTATAATTACTGTAACCCTTTTTTCTGGCGGGGGAGTGTATCGCCAACAATTTGTAATTAGAATTTGTTAGGTAACGTCATAGACATGATTACGCAACTCGAGTGACTTGCTGAGTCTGAGGAATTGCGAGAAACTGTGCGATATCTTTGTTTGATTGCAAGGGATAACGGTATATCATATCACTAACACAATTTGCTGTAATTTAGATTTTGAACCCTATTCAACCTCCCCTGTGAAAAAAGGTAAAGCGACTGAAAGAAAGCTGGTGTAATAAATGGAGTTGTTTAGAACCGTGGTTAGTCAATCCTCGCTAGCAGTACACTAAGATCATTTCTAACAACCGGGTCCCCCGTTGATAAGAAAGTGTTATAAAAGAAGCGCCAATGTCTGTTAAACAAACAACAGGTTTTCAAGACCGACATGGTTTCGAATTGCGTTACATCAAATGCAACACCTACTTAGAGTAATTAGATGAGTGTTTCTCTATCAATTTTCGGAATTGCCCAAGCACAGTCACAAATGGACTTATTTTTAGCTACACATAATGCGCGCAAACAAAATAATTTTTCGCAGGAATGTGTATTCAACAAGACCTCTGCCAATACTGGGCTCCGAGTCTTCTTCAATGGAGTTCTCAGCCGCATGGCAACATGGCGATTGGCTGAGCCAATCGCCATGTTGCCATGCGGCAAAATATCTTGTTTTTATAATTGATTTTGTTGTTCTCTGTTTTTAGCATTTTTTTCCTTTGATTTTAGTATTCTTAATAATGCATTTTTGATTTTTATCTCATGTTAATAATAATTTTGTAAATAGATTTTGTAAATAGAGATATCTTTTCTACTTGCGCACTACCACCTTCAGTCAAACATCTCATCGTTGACACAACTCGATCGTACATCATGTTTTTATCTTCTACCGAAGATACACAAACCTAACAACCCTGGTCGCCCCCTAGATTTTGCTACTGAAAACATTTCAGCTTACCTTGATGGACGTCAAATCCCTTTACACAGTTATTCCTAACGACTGTGGATTACAAGTATTAACTTACTTCTTGGATAGTTGGATAAACGCGAAATCGGAGAGCCCTCCACATCTACCCTCACAAGACTCGCTGAACGGGTACTTACCTTGACTCGGAATTCCTTCTCCTTTAA
>NC_090879.1:51308841-51326341 GCF_036669935.1 Montipora foliosa
CCCATTCAGTATCCCCTTCTTAGTAGGTGTCATTTTCTCGCAGGATGGCTCCCAATTAGTTGTCGCCTTTGTCATCACAGGTCCAACAGCAGGGAAATTGACTCCAAAAAACTTGGATTCGTGATAAAAGCAGTTCTCCTCAACACTGTCAAACAAAAAATAATTGATCGATATTACTAATTATCGACGGTAAATTAGCAATTTGTTTACATTTTTTCTTCAGGCTTCCTCGGCAGCAAGTTCATAAATTACCTTTTTCAGTGTGATAATCTCTCGCTATCATCGATTATTTTTACTTTGCAGTCCAAATGTATGATATATCATATATATTCTCCACCATAAAATAATTCCTTCATGCGAGAGTATGCTTATATGCATACAATCCCTCGTGAAAAAAGACCAAAGTATTCAGTTTCCACATTGAAATGAACTTAGTACTCACTGGAAAAAAGTGTGCTAAAATGGTGGTTGAGAGAGAGAGGGAAGGTCTCAAACACTTGCGGAGAAAAACCTATCCATAGTTGGTTGTAGGGCGGAATACTTTGGCTTAGCAATAGAGATTATGTCGATGGAAAATTGAAAGTCGTCAACAGTTGTGATTGGAGCACTACGGACTAACAACTTGTCAGGATCGAGGTAGTATTTGACTTTGTGGCTAATTAACCACCAAAACCCAATAGCTCAAGTCTCAAATGAAGTAAACCAAAAGATTTCCATCTCCTGTTAAAATTTGAGAATAAATGCATGACTGAATTTATTTACCTCAACTTTATATCTGCACTGGCTGTGCAAACTGCGCCATCTTCAAAAAGAAGAGACCTTTCCCATTTATATCCAGCAGGACATGAGTTCTTGAAATAGTCAACTATGTTGGAGGGGTATTTAGTGAAGCACCTGTTTCCGTACAAAAACACAGCCGACAATACGTCTACAGAGAATGGCAGTGGACCCCCTTCATCCACTTGCAGAGTAATAACTTGTTCCCCTCTAAAAAAAAACGAACAAAATCTTGTTAACAAATGAAAGTAACCAAATTAGAAACCCAACACAATTGAAAAAGGGAAGCTGTTGAGAACTAAACTGAAGAAGTTCGTAACAATCAAATTCAGTAATTGTATTATGTAATAGGTTTCCAACATGCAAACATTTGGAATTTCGATAATCGTTGGTATTGTGTTGGAGCCGCATTAGCAATGATAAAGCGCATCTAGGTGCCCAATTTAAGGTCTTTTTAAAACATGTGCATTTTTCAAACACCGAAAAATCACATTTTTACTTGATCTTTTGAAATCTAATCACATCCTACGAATCTGCTTTTTCTCTGCAGTACAGCATCAGAACTAGTCATTGGAAGGTCGTACGTTCGACTCCTGCCGATGAGCACTCGGATATTTGCCGAGTATCTCCGAGTCAGCATCGAAAAATAAATCTTACTTCATGCCTTCATCCTTTAGCCTTTATCACTATCGCGTAGGCAAATTGCGAAATTTAACACATAGAAGGTTGGCATGATTTACAAAAATGTTGATGGACTTACTCGTAAGGCTTTCCAATGCCGTGGCCCGTGATCACAAAGGGATGCCCGGCAACATTCCCCTCCATGCGGTATTTCATCTCCATTTGAGGTTTTATACCCTGTATGCACATAATGCAGAAAATTGTCATCAGGTGATCATTATTGCCGCATGGGTGATCAGCATCATACAACAGAGCGAGGCTTCAATTAATAGTCTGCAGTTGATAAGAACAAACCACAACACCAGGTATTCTATGCCCTACTCCTTGCAAATATATAGAGTGTGAGTTTTATCTAACGCCCCAAGATGTCTATAAACAAGAAAGGGCAATGAGACGGCGCCTGAGGCTTCTTGTACTTATTCGAGAAAACTTGAAAGCCTAAAGATTTGCAGATGTAAAGGCAGCAATTTTTCCTTAGTAATGTTAACACCGTAAACGTTGGTCTGGCCGGGCTTCGAACCAACGCCCTCCTGCATCATTGACCGATGCAGTGGGTGGTTGATGTTTAATGGAAACAATCGTAACACTGTGACTGGACGAAATCCGTATACAATTAATACCGACTGGTGAGGAAAACGAAGATCGAAGACCATTAATTTCTGCGGGTAAGTTATTGAAGGTTCTTTGGCCTGGAAAAACCTGAGAAGAGCCAACCTACTTTCACCATGGGTAGTACGGATCACTTTGAAAAACAGGAACGGAACCTTGGCTTTCCAGGTCTTTGGTTGGTACACTCTTCTTTGACATGTTTAATTCAGGAATAAAAAAGTTCACTGTTCTCAGCTTAAACGTTTCTCTACGTGAAGTAGCTTGCACGAGCCGTTGATTTCAATAAGCAAGTGAGGGCTTCAAAAATCGACACAAATTTTCTCAGCATTTGAAGACTCGCATTTGGTAAAGACCTATGCTATTAATCTTTTCCCTAGCCCTCACCAAAAATGACTCCGTCGGGATTCATTCTTGTAAGATTCGTAGCGCAGCGTCCTTTTCATCGATCAGGCTGAAATTTGGCGTGTTTACTGGGGAGATATATCCCCAGTTTCCCTGAAAATCTCGGCTTTCTAGCTTTCATTACGCCTACATGACGGATTTTAATTCATGCAATTTGAGCCGATGCGATGACCAAATTTTCAATCCATCGCGGAGCTCTCGCGAAGCGGTTTTCTAAAGTTTTTCAGCAAAAAAATTACACTACATGCTTCGGAATAGATAAAGAAAAGGATTTGTGGTTCGTTGGATGGGATTTCAAGCGTTAAAATCGCCGAAAAGGTAAGATTAATTATTTAGCGATACAATTGCGTGTCTGGAGCACATGGTCCTTTGATCTCACAGAATTGTGTTTTCCCTCAAAATATTCGCTTGTTTTCGCTTTCGCTCGCACATATTTACCTTTGTTACATGTCCAGTGAATAGTTTTATCCTCTGGGATGAATTTTCCGTAGAAAAATCGGTTATTTGGGTGGTTTTTGGCAAACAGATGTTAATTATTCGTAATGCGAGCGCTTCCGTTGCCGTTAGCAACGGGTCGCGAATTTGACACTGTCATCACCTTATCACATTACGCATTGATCGCTAATCTGATTATTTCAAAAAATCCAAAAATATTCGTGCCTCATCCGTTTTCGGTCAAATTTATGTCCAAGAAAGTAGATAAATTGAAGAAAATTTTATTTTCCGGCCAAAAATTTGTAATCAACGCTAAAATGACCAAATTTTGCCTGGAAACAAATTTTTTTTGTGATATTTTTCTTAAATTTTTTCCTTCAACTTTGGCTTTTATAAAAGGTTTCAGTTGTCTGTAAGTAAGTTATATGCTGTTGGAAAGCTTATTTTCTTAGCTTTAAAATGATATATTTTTTTTCCCCCTAACTTCAAATATTTTTTGAGAAAAATAACATTTTTTGGCGATGGATGATTTACCGCGGTTTTCTCCCGGTTGGGAAGGTAGGGAAAAGAGTTTTTTAATTAAGTTCGAATCATAATTAATAGAGGGGAATGGTTATGAAACCCGACAATTTTTTTTTTGTAGGTTTTTTCTCTCGTTTTTGGCCTTGACCGTGCACAAAACACACTAGTTGTACGTTTACTCCGTACTGAGGAACTAACCAACGAAAACGTGTTGGTTACGTAATTCATGTATAGTGTATGAGCGCAAAACAAAACATTGTATACGGTCGTGGACTTTCCAACCTAAATCGTGGCATCTTTGTTTGCTCCTTTGATGCTTGCCGAGCTTCCAAACCAGTCCCCTCTATTAACTATGTTCACTTACCTGCTTTGAAAGAGCCATGTTGAGAACAGATCGCTTGATGCCTCAGAAGTAATACAAAAGTCGAGTAACTCTCTTGCAGTTCACACTGACGCTGCCCAAACTCAACTGAATGTATTGGTAGGGTGGAGCAATTTTAAAGCCAAAGCGAACAAAGAATATGAATGTTGATTGGCTCAACTAAACAGGTTAATCTGGATCTTGACGGGTTCGCCTGGTTGGAAATATGGTTCAACTGACAAATCCACGTGATTTACAGCAATGTAGTTTTTCAAAGACATTATTAGATCTGTTACGTAATTCTGAGCTCTGACGTTATGCAATAAATCATCCCCAGCTACAGGCAAATTTAATCTACTAATCAGTGTAACAGTTTTTTCTTCATTTTTTAAAAGTAACTTTGCTTATACTGTGTCGTTTGATGAAATCTCGACCACGATTATAAGTTTTGGATTCTATCTTTGTTTATAACATAACTTGAATAAAACGCGGGTTCTGATTGGCCAATTGGTCATTTACCATTTGCCCACGGGTGCACGCTAGCTGACGACAGCTGACGTGCGATCTAACTTTCCGAGATTGTGGAAAGAAGAAAATGCCGTCACTAGCGCATCAGTCCTAAGACATATTTTCCTCATCATAGAATAGGGTTGAACCTCTACAGAGCTCAAAATAGAAAGATATGGCCCTAAAGATAAATCAGCAGTGAAAAAGGATTGAAGGTCTTAAAGCGACGAAAGAGCGTTTCGTGTTTGTACTGCTTTGATTTCCAAAACTCAATACTGCACGCTGAGCCGTTTGCCATTTGTTAATTCTCGCTTGATTCCCATAAATGTTCCAGGGCTAATTTCAATTGCAGATACTGATCGAGATAGAGAGTAAAAAGAAGTTTCCAACAAACATTTGGAATATCGATAGTCGTTGGTATTGTGTTGAAGCCGCATTAGCAATGATAAAGCGCATCTAGGTGTCCAATTTAAGGTTTTTTTTAAAAACATGTGCATTTTTCAAACACCGAAAAATCACATTTTTACTTGATGTTTTGAAATCTATTCACATACACGGCCGTCTCTTGCATAAAATCAAATACTCTCTTCATATCTATGTCTTGCTGACAGATTCACTTTTCACAAGGCGTTGTGCTCACACCGTGAGCGAATCCCAGGTTGAGTCACGGAGTAAAAAAACACCTTTCTGGCATCCTGAAACACTAATACTATGATAGAAATGCAGCAGCTTTTAAAAAATATCTAATTGAATTAATTGAATTTACTTAATGCAATTCCCGGCCATATGGGAAAATAATTGCGCACTCCAATACAGGTTCAGTGTGAATAGTAATCTAAGTAGGTCTCGATTGGTGGAGGTCCTGACTTGCCCTATGCATAGAAAATTTAGTCTTTTAGGGTGTGCGATGTTACATTAAAAAGCACAGCTTCTTCACAGGTGTTTTTGCTGTTCTTCATGGATGACTTGTGACTTCATTTTAAATCCGTTTGTAGATACCACACTCTTGACCTTTGTCAGTGCTGTTCCTGTCCTTGAATTATCTTCATGATCAAAAACTAAGTAGCCTCTAATTGATGTCCAAGGTTGAATTGAATAGCTTAATTTTATAGAAGACAATTATAGGATACAGCATCTTTGTAAAAATATCTAATTGTAATTACCATGGTTTTTAAAATGAAATCACTGGCCATAAGGGAAAGGGTTGCACATTCCAATACAGCTCTAGTGTTCGATATCATATGAGACGATATATGCATGAAATTCGAATACGTACCAGTTGAATTACGAATATTTGGTGATAACGTGATTTAAGGTTCACTCTGCAACCAGGTTGACAATCAGACATGATAGTTTGCGGACGCAAATCTGGTTTGGCTAATTTTGAAGACCCAATTGAATGATGACTCGAACGAGTGTTCCGAGACTAATAGGCCTTTTCGCGGTTTCTCACGTGATACTGCTCTGGACCAAATACCCCCCGGTACGTCTTAAATTACAGTGAATGCATCTAGAAGTTTCACCCCCTTTGAACCATTATCCTTTATAAGGTCTGACGGTTGTGGATAGCGAGAATACGTCTCAAAAAGCACTTCTATTGAGATTATTTTCTGGAACTATGGCGATCAGAATCAAGCTATAACACGGACTGTTAATGAAATTTGTAAATTTCATTATAAACTCTTGCAATCAAAATTATGCAAAATAGTTTTGACGTTGCGTCTAGTGCAGTGATCTAGGTTTCCTTTGAGTGAATGATAGTAGTAAAATGACTAATATTAGTTGATTTTTTCTTTAAATCTGCTGCTTTGTAGCGGAGTTACATAATCCCACACATTCACTGTACTCTAAGCCGTGTTTGCCCTCCAACCAATATGCATGAGGTCAGAAACCGTGAAAAGGTCTATTTCATAGAAAAGAGTTTTCGCCCAGACAATCAGCATACCAATCATTGTTTCAGCAGTGTTAGGTTCTATAAAAAGCCTCTGAGCCCCTAGGGATTAAAAAAGCAAACCTTGGTTAGGCAGACAAAAGTAGAATGGGCTCTATTTTGTCTATTTTCCAAAGAGCGCTATGTTAACACTGATAGAAGTACATAGATATTATTGAATACCGAAAAATCATAGTTTGCTTGGTCTTTTAAACTTGCAATGACTAACGTGTCTTGCATAAACTAAGCGCTGGAGCCTGGGCGAAAATGTGAGGTGCAGCTATCAAATTTGAAATGTCATGCAGATTACAGATCATTCAAGAACAAGGAAAGCACTGACAAGGTCAAGAATGTGGTATCTCCAAATAGATTTAAAATGAAGTCACAAGTCAGCCTTGAAAAACAACGAAAACAACTGTGAAGAGGCTGTGCGTTTAAATGTAACATCGCACACCCTTAAAAGACTAAATTTTCAATGAATAGACCAAGTCAAGGATGCCACCAATCGAGACCTATTGAGATTACTATTCACACTGAAACTGTCTTGGAGTGAGCAATCCATTTCTCATATATTATGGCTGGGAATTGCATTAAAGAAAACACGTCAATTACAATTAGATATATTTTTTAAAAAGCTGCTGTATTTCTATCATTGCGTTGGATAAATGTTTCAGGATTCCAGAAATGTATTTTTTTTCACTCCGAGACTCAACGCCTTGATATGTTTTATGCAACTGGCATGTTTTTCGAAAGCCGCCAACATGTCACGCACTGTGAAAAACTCTGAAATTCAAACTGCTCTATTTTCGAAACGAAGCACGGTACCGCTGAGATAAAAACTCAAAAGGCTCTTTAGGTTTGTATTTTATTTTTTTGGGACGTCACATGAAACCCAAGAATTGGCTGACCATATGCACGATAATAGCGACGAACACATTAAATTTTTTTTGGAATTACGAGCAGTCCAGGGGTAAAGGATCTAATGATCTAATTGTCATAAAGATTGACATTGGCAACGTGCTAACAAACGAAGGTGACAATTAAGAACGCCTCAGCATTTTTCCTCAATAGTCTTGACAGGACAATTAACTTAAGAGCTTAGGGAACTTTTTAACTAATGACCGATGTGGTTTTCTTATTGCATGATATATTCAAAAGCAACTCATTTTGTATTCGGGCGAACTTTAATAGCATACTACAAGCTTTAAAGGAAATCTCGGTTGAAAAACATTGATGTCATGCGGATCAGAAATTTTCATAAGATCTGACGAATTAATTAAGTTCCCTAAAAGGACAACAGTTCAAAGCAGATTATTTCAAATGTGCTTTATTTCTAAAGGCCTGGTTCGAACTACATTGTTATCAGGGTATTGATACGAACTTTCGAAGGATTTTCTCGCTCACAAAGAGCTTCCACATGCGGCAGCATGTTCTATCAGTTGCCATTTCTGCTTCTTAGCATCGCTGCAGTCGGTCCTTGTGAGCTTATGTTGCACGAAGTGGAAGCCTGGCATCTCTTTCGGCTCACAATTTGCTCTGTGAAGAACAAAGAAAAATCACATCGTGGAATTTAAGAAGAAAGGAAGACGTAATAAGATAAGCTGGTATTTGGCGCTAGGTGGAACTAGTGAGAGGACAATATGACTTCATGGGGTCATGGGAAACTCTAAAGCTTAAACTTAGATAGATAGATATACCTTTATTTAAACACGATAATGTTTAAAGCTGTAAGCTTATGGGTCGTGTGTTTACAAATAAGATAAGATTCCCTTAAATTACATACTATTATACGCCTAAACTAAAAATCCCTATGGTGTAAGAGAGCTAAAACTAAATGGCAATTGCGATTGTATATGTAAGATACATGTCAATTAAAAGTATACATAATCATGGTCACTAAAATCTGTAGTAGAAATTGACGTAGCATAAAAATTAAAATTTAAGAAACTTGCATTATCTTTCAACTTGGTTGACAAAGTTTTGCAACTCGCGTTTACAATTGAATGATCGTTGGCCAAGGTGTTATTCCATAGAGCCGCACCTCTATATCTAATCGAAAAATGGACAAATCTAGCGTGAGTTGAAGCGAGGTACACAGACAGAGTCAGGTGTCCTAGACGGATATTTCGATGTTCGTCTACAGATTATATTGTGACATAATGGCGAAGGCAGATTTTCCCAGTGAGCCTTGTGTATCAGTTTTACTAATGCAATCTTATATTTGTAGCAGAGTGGATGCCAATTCGCTATCTTTAAGGCCTCTGTATGCGGGGTGTCTGATCCTAAATTAAAAATTATCTTCGCGGCTGTACTGTGTAGCTTTTCTACTGAATTAAACAGTTCCTTACTACAGCATCCCCACAAAGGTAACCCATAGGTGACAGTCGGTAGAATTACAGTAAGATAAAATGCTTCTAAAACATTCTTAGGTAAGAATTTGCACCTCTTTAGCAAGGCTAACTTTATGGCAAAGCGTTTCTTTAGATCCATCAAGTGAGGTGACTTGCTGGTCAACCCTTAAACTAGCTCAAACCGATCCATGGTCTCTTGTGTTTCGTTTTATTGATTTCGTTTTATGTATTTTTTTATTTTGTCAGTGGACTTTATTTACAGCAAGAGAAGTCCCCTGATCTTAGAAACACAAATAACAATGACGTTATGTGGTGGAAGGACAAAATGAGCTAAATGTCGGAGAGATATTTTGTTTTCCTCCACCAACATAGCGACGATCACGATGACGTAACGCGAAACTATCGTAAAATCCAAGAAAAAGCAATATAGGGTGACAATCACGAGAGTCGCATTTCGCCAAAGCCCTTCGCATGGACGTTTACTGATTTTACGACACAAGAACGTACACACTGAGAGATATCATAGAACTTTGAAATAACAACATAACGACCAGAGCATATTTTTCCGCTAATTATTCAAAACGCGGAAAAATTCATTTTCGCCCAAACAATCAGCATGCCAATCATTACAGTGTGTTGCCCAGTTACCGGCCGGTAACAGTTTCCGTCCAAAAGAAGGTAAACTCGCTTATTTTCGATGGGATTTTAACTCTCAGTCGTCCACCGAAGCGATCCGTTGGAAAAAACGAACATCTCCGCTATCAACTGATGGTTTAGGCGGGCTTTTTGGTTGAGAAACGAGCGAACAAGAAGGGATTTTGTTCAGGTGAGTGAAATCTTACCGGCTAATTTTTGGCCTTTTCACTGCACAGCGAAGCTACCGTACGTAAATAAATAACTCGTTTAATAGGAAATAGTTCACGGACTTTGATAATTTTTTGAAAGAATTTACATTGAAGATGGAAGCAATTAAGGGACCTGTCATCATAAGCTAGAACTTAGCTGTTTGCGAACGTCAGAAGTCTAAATCCTAGCTAAGATTTTCGCATACTACGCCAGTTTCCGGCCACTGATCTGCACTCACAGATAGATTGTTTAAAACTTATTTGAATTAATGAAATTTTATAACTTACTACTCGAGAAATTAATGAAATGTACATAGCTTAAGCAAGCATCGCGTAATGAGGTACATATTAACTCAGATGTGCTGTGTTAATTGCCCGTGCCTCTTCCCAGAGAATATCGCGCGGGCTTCGTCAAGGTTATACCCTTCCCATAGTTAGCAGCTATCTATGCCCTACCATACACCCCTAAGTAACCATTTTGCTCTAATCCCATAAAGTACAGTCGCTAAGCCACACCGAGATAGCCTTGGAAGTCCGTTTAGTCGAGCGGATTGAATGAAATATCTGCTTTCTATTGATGGCCGGAAACTGGACTCGCTGGCCGGAAACTGGGCAACTTACTAGTTTTGAAAAAGATGGCATAATTTCTTTAGTACTTGAGGTGGGCAGCCGATCTCCGTGTATTTTAAAGGTAAGTAAATGAACTGTCTCTTGTAGAAAAATGAGAAAGTGTCCGTGCATAAACAAGAAGTTAGGGCGTTACAAACTAAAGTGGCCGGAAACTGGGCAACATACTGTAGCTGTCTGAGCCCCTAGGGATTAAAAAATCAATCCTTGGTTAGGCAGACAAAAGTAGAATGGGCTCTATTTTGTCTATTTTCCAAAGAGCGCTATGGTTAACACTGATAGAAGTACATAGATATTATTGAATACCGAAAAATCATAGTTTGCTTGGTCTTTTGAACTTGCAATGACTAACGTGTCTTGCATAAATTAAGCGCTGGAGCCAGGGCGAAAATGTGAGGTGCAGCTATTAATTTTGAAATGTCATACTGATCATTCAAGAACAAGGAAAGCACTGACAAAGGTCAAGAATGTGGTATCTTCAAATAGATTTTAAATGAAGTCACAAGTCAGCCTTGAAAAACAACGAAAACAACTGTGAAGAAGCTGTGCTTTTTAATGTAACATCGCACACCCTAAAAGACTTTATTTTCAATGAATAGACCAAGTCAAGGACGCCACCAATCGAGAGCTATTGAGATTACTATTCACACTGAAACTGTCTTGGAGTGAGCAATCCATTTCTCATATGGCTGGGAATTGCATTAAAGAAAACATGTTAATTACAATTAGATATTTTTTAAAAAGCTGCTGTATTTCTATCATTGCGTTGGATAAATATTTCAGGATGCCAGAAATGTGTTTTTTCACTCCGAGACTCAACCTGGGATTCGCTTACGTGGTGTGAGCACAACGCCTTGTGAAAATTGAATCTTTAAGCATGATAAATATGAAGAGAATATTTGATTTTATGCAAGAGACGTTCATGTATATGAACAGAGTTCAAAAGATCAAGTAAAAATATGAGTTTTCGGTGTTTGAAAACTGCACATGTTCAACAAACCTTATAAATTGGGCACCTAGATGCGCTTTATCATTGCTAATGCCAATATTGTTTGTTGGAAACCTCTTGTTATTCTCTATCTTGTCTGCAGTTGAAATTAGCCCTGGAACATTTATGGGAATCAAGCGAGAAACAATTATAAAAGCATTAAAGTTATGTCTTTGTTAAAAGCATAAAACCGATCTCTTTCGAAAAAGAGAAAGAAGAAAAATCGCCGGGCCTCTTGGGTAAAGGATCTAATGATCTAATTGTCATAAAGCTGGACAATGGGAACGTGCTAGCAAACGAAGGTGACAACTGATTAAGAACGCCTCAGCATTTTGCTCAATTGTATTCTTAGGCAGGATCGCACTTCGGAATTAATATTTTGCTTCCGTTTTATAGCCGAAAACTTTGGTAATTTTCCATCATTTGGTCAAGTTATCATAGAGAAGAATCCTTAGGGCCGATTTACACGATACGATTTTGTCGCATGCGACAAGCTCACGACAGGCCTACGAAAGGACTTACGATTGTCGCAGCGTTTTAAAACATGTTTTAAAATGCTACGACATTTTTTCTGACGTACACAACAATCGTAAATCATGTCGTGGGCCTGTCGTAAGCCGTTGTCGCATGCGACTAAGTCGCACCGTGTAAATCGGCCCTTAGTCTTCTACATTGTTTACCTAAAGATGTTAGCAAGATTCTAAGCGAGGTGAAACCTCGTAAGTCTCCTGCCCCGGACAGTATCTATCCCGGCAGAATCTGAAAGAAATGCGCTGGAACCTTGGCCCCATCACTCATTGGTGTTTTTAATGCGTCTCTTACATCAGGCATGTTATTACACAACTGAAAATTGGCTGACATTACTCCTTTGTACAAGAAAGGTGCTAAAAACGATCGAATAAACTATCGCCCTGTCTCACTAACGTCGGTGGTGTGTAAAGTGTATGGAGTGACAGTAAGAAAGCAGCTTGTTTAGTTTTGGATTACACACTAGGCCTCTATTCCGGAGCAATTTGGCTTCTTGAAAGGAAAATCTTGTTTTTCTCAATCCTTATCTTCGTTTCACGATTTGATCCGCGAGAGAAACACAAGCTTGACAAGGAAACGTGTTGGGACCTATTTTATTTCACATTTATATTAATATGTCAAGAAATATTATGTCAAATACAAAACTCTTTCAGTTGCAGATGATATAAAGGTGAATAGGAGACTCAGGGATACTAAGGAAGATGGAGAAGAGCTACAGAAATATCTTACTCGCCTGGAATCTTGGAGCAATGACTGGCAACTGAAATTTAACACTGATAAATGTGAAGCAATGCGCATTTCTAAAAAGAATGATTACTCAAGTCCTCAATATCATCTATGTGGTAACCAGTTGAAAGCTGTATCTGAAGTTAAGGATCTCGGAATCTCTATTACTTCAAACTTGTCATGGAGTATGCAAGCCAACAAATGCGCAAATAAGGCAAACCGTGTGCTTGGATTCATAAGACGAACGGTGGGTCCTAAAAATCATTTTTTATGTTTGCACATGATTTTCGGTCCTTAGGAGCTAATCACCGTTTTAAACTTAAGTTTGTATCCGCAACTTTAAATAGTTTTTAACATTCTTTTTTCATATGCATAATCGATAAGTGGAATATTTTGCTCAAGGACATTGCTGAGACGGAAAATCTCTAAAGCTTTACAACAGCGTTGTAAAACGTAGTTAATGGAGCGTGACTCGTAGAGCTATCCTCCACATGTCACGTTATTTCGTAAACATTACGCAACGCAAACGAGACATGAATCGATTCCTATATTCTAACAATTCGAACCGTGTTCCTTTATCCTTGTCTTTAATACTTCTGCCTACAGTTATATCCTTTATCTGAATTGGCGAAAAGCAACAACTATCCCCATTCATGTCGCGTTAAGCGCTACAGAAGTTGTTTGTATTAGATGGTACATTAGTCACCATTGGTTTAGTCCTAGACATTACTCTCAGTATAAAAGGTCCAAAGTCCAAAGTATCACTCTGTGAGCTCTATAGGTAACTGTAAGGAGTACCTTTACCGTTTACGAATTTTATTCCCACCCTCCCTCCCTTCGGAGGTTTTGTTAAGGTCAAGTTTAATAAATTCGGGTTCACCTCTCGGTACACGCTTCGGTTAAGTCTCGCAGCGACTTCCCCAAGCTTCGGTGTTTTTCATGCTACGCCATTTTACGCTCTCTATCTGCCTTTGTTCTTGACCGATCCAGCACGTGCCGGCGGAGTCGGCTCGTAGTGCTGGAGAGATAAGGAGGCTTGAGCTATTTTTAACGCCTACACTCTTTCCATTATAGCACGATGCTGGCTGGAGGTTTAGCTCGTAGTGCCGTGGAAAGTAAGGCTTGTATATCAACAACAAAAGCAAAAACTATCCCCATTCATGTCGCGTTAAGCGCTACAGAAGTTGTTTGTATTAGCTGGTACATTAGTCACCGTTGGTTTAGTCTTAGACATTAGTCTCAGTTAAAAGGTCCAAAGTCCAAAGTATCACTCTGTGAGCTCTATAGTTAACTGTAAGGAGTACCTTTACCGTATACGAATTTTATTCTCACCCTCCCTCCCTTCGAAGGTTTTGTTAAGGTCAAGTTTAATAAATTCGGGTTCACCTCTCGGTACACGCTTCGGTTAAGTCTCGCAGCGACGTCCCCAAGCTTCGGTGTTTTTCATGCTACGCCATTTTACGCTCTCTATCTGCCTTTGTTCTTGTCCGATCCCACGTGCCGGCGAAGTCGGCTCGTAGTGCTGGAGAGATAAGGAGGCTTGAGCTATTTTTACCGCCTACACTCTTTCCATTATAGCACGATGCTGGCCGGAGGTTTAGCTCGTAGTGCCGTGGAAAGTTAGGCTTGTATATCGTTATTTGGCTTTTACCGGCCTACAACTTGTCCGATCCAGCGCGGTTCGCCTCGTGCGTCGGGGAGCTAAGTTCAGGCTCTTAGTCACGCTACGGAAGTCGTCTGTCACGCCGATCGTGGAGCGGTGTCCCCCCTTTACGCCAATATTGTCTCTTGCGTTTTGTTATTGTAGTATGTCTTAACTATAAATACCCGCGGGAACTGCGACATTAAAATGCTATTAACAACAGACTGAGATGTCATCTTGCAAATTTTTCTAGCAAATTTTTCTAGTGAACACTAAGTTCTTTAATTGTGTAATGAATTATATATTTTCATAGTTAGTACTTTAAACAGTTGTAAATAATTATTAATGTTTTTATTTTATTTTATTTTATTATCAGTAGATAAACTACATAGGGGTAACCTCCTTTATCTCCTTTTGACTTTCCTATGGATTTTTCGGGGATGATTTATTGCATAACGTCAGAGCTCAGAATTACGTAACAGATCTAATAATGTCTTTGAAAAACTAAATTGCTGTAAATCACGTGGATTTGTCAGTTGAACCATATTTCCAACCAGGCGAACCCGTCAAGATCCAGATTAACCTGTTTAGTTGAGCCAATCAACATTCATATTCTTTGTTCGCTTTGGCTTTAAGATTGCTCCACCCTACCAATAAATTCAGTTGAGTTTGGGCAGCGTCAGTGTGAACTGCAAGGGAGTTACTCGACTTTTGTATCACTTCTGAGGCATCAAGCGATCTGTTCTCAACATGGCTCTTTCAAAGCAGGTGAGTGAATTCTCGATTCGAACATAGTTAACAGAGGGGACTGGTTTGGAAGCTCGGCAAGCATCAAAGGAGCAAACAAAGATGCCACGATTTAGGTTGGAAAGTCCACGACCGTACACAATGTTTTGTTTTGCGCTCATACCCTATACATGAATTACGTAACCAACACGTTTCCATTGGTTAGTTCCTCAGTACGGAGTAAACGTACAACTATTGTGTTTTGTGCACGGTCAAGGTCAAAAAAGAGAGCAAAAACTTACAAAAAAGAAATTTTTCGGGTTTCATAACCATTCCCCTCTATTAATTATGATTCGAACTAGCGAGATGGTATTTAATAGCATAGGTCTTTACCAAATGCGAGTCTTCAAATGCTGAGAAAATTTGTGTCGATTTTTGAAGCTCTCACTTGCTTATTGAAGTCAACGGCTCGTGCAAGCTACTTCTCGTAGAGAAAAATCTAAGCTCAAAACAGTGAACTTCTCGTATCAATTTAAATTTGTTAGCAATCCTTTTTCTCATGTGGTAACATTTTTCTGCATTTTGTGAATACAGGGTGTCGAAGGCAAAATGGACCTGAAATTCCATATGGAGGGGAGTGTCAACGGGCATGAATTTACAATCAAAGGCGAAGGCACTGGGCAACCTTACGAGTAAGTCGGTCAGCATTTCGTGACAAATACCAAACTTCCGTCTCTTTATTTTAGCAGTATGTCTATGCTATCGTAAAGGAGCTAATTAAAGAACTAGGGAATCGAAAGATATTTGCTAGTTAATGATAATTCTTAAAACAGTAATTGAATAATTCTCAATGCTACCGATGAGGAAAACTATTTCAGCCTTTAAGAAAGACTATTTATTTTTCTGTGGTAGTAGCCTACACGAAAGCTTTAGCTACTTTGGCCGCTACGCACATTTCTCACTAATCCATTCTTTTTTGCGTTAGATAGAACTCATACTATTTTGGTCGTTTTTTCAGATCTCTCGCATTGTTTTTTGATGACATTGCTTTCGATGCCAGTTGATTTTGAGGTTTTGAGCGGACTGGCTAGCCTGCGTTGCAGCCGGATGCGTCACGAAATCCCGGTTTATTACCGGCGGTTTTGTCGGTCTGTGACGCAGGCTACGGACTGGCTGGCTGGCTGGCATTTCGCCTCGACTTCTTGCGGTAAATGGGTAGCCATAGTGATCGCAGGCATCACGTCATGTGAAAAGCGCTCGGTTCTTTATTTTCGGCTCTTTGGATATTATTTTCTTCCAATGCTGTTTTAAATTCTTTAATTTCGCCAAGGTGAATTGAGTTTGTGTCGATTTGTTTAAAGTATCTCAAGCTATTAAGATTAATACTACGCCGCAGAACATCAGGAAGTTGTGTACTGGTGTGTTTTCTAGGAAAAAGACGCCGTAATTCGCATGCGATGAGTTGACTTAGTTGCTTTTATATTCCCTTCAGTCATCACAGTCGATAAGATGAAATGCCAACCATTTCAAATTGCTCAGCTATGGATTTCTAAATACGAGTTTCTTGCGAAACACACGAATCAAAATACACCGTAAACATTCAATTTACTAGATATAGCTGGATTGCCTTCGGGTGGCTCACGTTCATACGATTTCCTATAAAAGCAGTATAAAAGATTTATGTCTCCTGAGGTGATGAATTGTCAGGATTCCGTTAAATGACTATTCCGATTAAAAAAAAGGCATTATGATGCATATAGCGTCTACGAGAGTAAATCGAGGTGGATTCAATTTTTTTTCATGTTGAGTGGGCTATCAGATCAGTGTGCTCAATAGTTAAGAGCTTCATCGCTGTATGGTTTTTAAGATTCCCTCTTTGAATTACTTCAAACAACTCAATCTTTGTTAGCCGAGCTACAAAGTCAGTAACCAGCCTATGCCTATGAACCATTAAGTGTTTTTACTGGCTGCAAAGGTCATCCCAAGTACGCCATTCCTTCTGAACAACTGGAATCGTTACCCCGGGATCGTTGCTAGGCTATGGATTTACTGGAAAATGGGAGAATTGATTAGTGTAAGTCCGAAACCTGTGTATTGCAGATTGAGAGAGTTGGGTCTATCCAGACAAGCCATCTTTACTTCCATAGACGATAACCAGCTTGATGCAATAATACTTCTTATTATATGACTAGCTCCGTGAGCGGGCAAGATGAACCAAATCGCGCGCTCTGATTGGCTACCCGAGCGGGCAAGATGGAGCGATACTGCCCGCTCGGGATTTCTCGCTTGGTCCCGCAAGATCAAAGATCATTTTTTGGTGTTTTAAGTCATATAATAAATCCTTTATTGACCAAGATTGTTCGGTCAAGATGACTGGATATTGGCCTCGTTCTTTTTTTGCGTGTTTATGGACCTCCACTTCGTCTCGGTCCATAAACACGCAAAAAAAGAACTTGGCCAATATCCAGTCATCTTGACCTCACACTTGGTCAATAACCCATACGTATTTTAATTAATTTAACTCACCAAAACAGAAATGAAGCTTCATTTTTTGCGCACTTTCTGTGGCTTGACGCGGTTACACGACGATACTACGTTAACTATAGTTCTTACACAGTCAACGCTTTTCGTGTTCAGGTGGAAAACGGTTTGGAAAATGTTTTCTTTCTGCATTTTTCGCTGGTTTCAATCCAGTTTGACATAGCATGATAGCTGTGGTCCACACTGGTGGCTACAAGTCAAGCATCGGACGGATATAAACTTAAAGCTGAGTGTTTATTTTTAGTTTGCTTAGAGCTGCTTTTTTCTCTGTATTGCAATTTTTGGCATATCTTTAAAAGCTC
>NC_090879.1:51331341-51338841 GCF_036669935.1 Montipora foliosa
TTCAAGTTGAACCTGTTCTCTATGCGTAGCTAGGCGAAAATATATTTTTCTCCCCGGCGCAAATTTGAGACCTTTCCTTTCTTAACCACCTGGCCTTGGTTGTTCAAAGGTGGATAACGCTATCCAGCGGATAAGCATTAGCAAAACCATTAACAATTATTCCATGAGCGCACGTTGGATATGAGATGGTAAATAGCAAGCGCGAATGGAATAATTGTTTTATTAAATTCCTTAAACTCCAAAAGTTTGGAAGTACGAAATACGAGCGAAAAAAGGGAGAAAATCCTAGTGAAATCGAAAAAACTTGATGAAGATGCGATGTTGTGTAATACCTGGTTGTCAGACAGACGTAGGCTGATCACAAAAACATTTCTTACTTTTTCGCGTACTTCTAAGCTTCGAAATTGATCCAAACTTTCCCCAAAAACATTTTTCTTGTGCTTTATACCAAGAGAAATTTCGATTTCTGGCGTAAAAATTTTTAGCTTAGCAACGTTTAGCGCAATCATTTACCATATATGGTCAAACTAAGGTATATGAGCTGATAACCGAGATTGAGTGAACCAATCAGAGCACGAGAATTGCATTATCCGAGGTTGAGAATTTAATAAATTGAGTTATCCAATGGACAGTGGTTTATCCAGTGGATAGTGCTATCCACCCTTCGAACAACTGGGGCCAATAGTTTAAACAATTTTGTATTTCTTACTTCATTCACTATATGTATAATTATAGGGATATCACTCTCACGCGAAAGAAATAGTTTTATGGTAGAGAATAAATATACGATATATATGGGTTATTGACCAAGCTTATTCGGTCAAGATGGCTGGATATTGGCCAAGTTCTTTTTTTGAGTGTTTATGGACCGAGACTTTTAAGTCGAGGTCCATGAACACACACACACACACACAAAAGGAACGAGGCCAATATCCAGCAATCTTGACCGAACAAATTTGGTCAGTAAAGGATTTATTATATGGGATAAAACACCAAAATATGATTTTTGATCTTGCGGGACCAGGCGAGAAATCCCGAGCGGGCAGTAGAGCTCAATCTTGCCCGCTCGGGTAGCCAATCACAGGGCGGGATTTGGTTCATCTTGCCCGCTCTCGGAGCCAGACACAATAAATCAGATGATTGATGATAGATCATCAGAGTCAAATGAGTAATTTATGAATTTGCGAAAGAAACCTAAAAAACTGCGTAGATTTCTCATTTCAATACGATGATCTCTTTAAATATCGATCATTTTTTTACTTTGAAAGTGTCGAGGATAACTGCTTTTATCACGAATCCAAATTTTGTGGAGTAAACTTTCCCGCTGATGGACCTGTGATGACAAAGGCGACGACTGGTTGGGAGCCATCTTCCGAGAAAATGGTACCCTGTGTGGGGATACTGAATGGCGATGTCACCATGTTCCTCCTGCTAAAGGATGGTACGCGTTACCGGTGCCAGTTCCACAGTACTTACAAGTAGGTTATTTTGAGTTAGGGTTAAATAGTTGATATATCACAGTACGGGAAGCGACAACAACAAAAAACGAAAAATGAATTTCCACGTTGTATTTTTTTTTTACATGAAGGGTAGTTTTACATTGAAATTCCACGAGCCGTAAGCGACTTGAGTACCAAAGTAGAAATTTTGTTCCTTCCATCAACTTGTTATTTCTTTCCTATAGATTTACCTATGGTTGTCAAAGATCATTAAAAGATGAATCAGAGACTGTCACATCTTGAGGTCTCCTGAAAATGTCTAGTGTTAAAAAAAGAAAAAGGCACGTGACAGACCATAGCAGCTAAAATTGAGATTTCTTATCAGTCCTCCTTCCCGCACTCCTTTTTCAAATTCCTGGATGTAATGCTCAAGAATGAATATTTTTTTGTTTGCCACAGGGCAAAGACTGGGCCGAAAGAGATGCCAGACTTCCACTTCGTGGAGCATAAAATCGTACGGAAAGACCTCAGTGGCCGAGACCAGAAATGGCAACTGGTGGGAAATTCTTCTGCATCTGCAAGCTCCTTGTGAGCGAGAAGGCTTTTCAAAACTTTGTTGCAATACCCTGATGACAATGTAGTCCGAAAAAGGCCAGAAGAAATAAAGCACATTTGAAATTATCTACTTCTGAGTATTTTCCTTACATTCGGTTCATCAATAAATGCTCCCAAGAATCTCAATCCATTGTTAGCGATCCTTCTTCTATCACCTTTTCAATGACTGCTCAGGTTATTTCATTACAGTGACTGACCACTCACACCCCTCTCACACACTCACACTCTCTTGTTGAAAACACAGTTCAATCTCCAAACGCAGCGTAGAGGAGAAAGCTCCAGAGTTTTTTTATCAACCGACACAATTCTGTTTGAGAAAGTAAACTCACTTTTTCTGAGGCTGAGTTAGCAATATATGTCATTCGCGAGGAACAAGCTTCAAATTAGCAAATGCATGTCTTTATACCAAAACGATGCGATAGTCTTGATAACAGTATCAAATGGTCAACCGTATCAAAGGCTGAGGACAAGTCGAGTAGAAGGAGTATAATCGACTTGTTATCATCAACAGCACGCAGTATGTCATTTTGTACTTTTAGTAAGGCCGTCTCAGTTGAGTGCAAGACCTTGAAAGCAGACTGATACATCTCATCTAGCTGATATGTCTTTACATGGTCAGTCAATTGTTCAGCAACGGCTTTCTCAATGATCTTTGAGACTAGTGTCAGATTGGAGATAGATTGGAGGTGTCAGCGAGATTATAGGCTATTACTTGGCGCAAATTCCGGATAGCGGAAAATTTACGAACTACTAGAAGTGCTCGCTTCTCGCCATCTCTATTTTTCTAAAGTGCTCGCTGCTCCCCATCTGTATTTTCTTAAGTGCTCGCTGCTCGCAAGAAAAATTTGACAACTGCTGGTGCTCACAAAAATAAACACACTGCTCGTATGCTCGCAAATGCTCGCAAAGACCATTCGATACCCCTTGTTGTGTTGGCGTGTTTACCTTGCTTGCATTCTCAATTTTGCCTTTTAGAGAAATAATTACAGATGTAACTTCTTCTGCCTTTTCAATTTCTCCGTCTATCGCTTCTACTTCGCTTTAAGATGGGATTTCTTCATCTATTTCCGTTAAACACCGTTGTTTTCCGTCCAGAAGTTGTCGTATAATATCTGGTCGCTCGTAATTCTTCGCTTCCCCGCAATATTTCGGTTACTTCTTTACCCAATTCGACACGTATCGTCGATGGCCTTCTTGTACAGATCGTAATCGCTCCAGTTTCGTTTTACTCGATTGCACACTTGATGTACTCGCTTTGTTAGACGTAAAGGTTGTTAGACGTATTCGATTTCGATTTCCTGCCGTTTGTCATCGTAAAGTCTGCCCCACGTTGGGCGCCATTTAGTAAACGCAATTTGATTACAGAGTGAATAGATTTTTTCCCGCGCGTCGCATAGATCTAAGTCACGCCCGTGTGAAATCTATGAAACCATGAACTAGAAGCTGCAAAGCAAAATCTTAACTTTGAAACTCAGAAGTGTCTGTAAAGTCTGCATCAAATTCTGGGGTGCCCTTTGAGTCCTTTGACGCCTCCTTATGGTTTAGTCAACTGACGATACGTGAACCTGTTTTCCCTGACTTGGTTGCCAATCCGCTGTGCACTATTCACCAATCATTGCAACCTCACTGCTTAATGGCGGGAAAGGACAGGGCTCAACAATGTATGGACGGTTCTATAACTGGGCTTGTGACTGAGGGTGTCTCCTTGGTCGGCGAGAGGTCAAAACGATTATAACGCAACCGTGACCCATAAGGATTCGCCACGTTGTAGGAATCTGGGGCTCTCTTGTTCCTTGACAACCACAGAGAGCACCTATTCACGTGACTCCCGGATTCTTACTGGTTGGCTGTAATTTGGTGGAGGTAGTGGTCTAGTGGCACGGTTATAAGGTGCTCTCTGGCGCTGTTGGCGTGAAAACTGGGAGGTTACGCAAGACGACGACAACGCCAATGAGAACGTCGTCTAAAAACATAAATTCACGTTATTGTAATCACTTCGTGACTATTTCAACCTTTTTAATACGGCAAGGGTGTGGTAGTTCCGCAAAAATGACACTGGTCGAAAGAGCACTTAATTTAGGGGAGAAAATGAAATTTTATCCTCAAGTGCTGACGTTCTTCATAAAACCTTAAATTTGGCTATTTCACGTGGTTGTTTGTCTGACGACGGCAAAGAAATGGACAAAAGTGAAAAACGCGCGTGCAGGGCATGCAAGCTATTGTTTTTCTCCACTAAATATGCAAATTTGTGACGTTCTCGTTGCCGTCGCCGTTGCTTAAGCTCCCTAACAACTAGTGGCGGATGCGAGCGTTTGGTCTAGGCTTGGGTTCCAATAGGTGCTCAGAAGTTCACAATTTCATTCCAAGCTTCTACTCGTAAGTAGCTCTGCGGGGGACTCCTCCATACCACTTATGGGAGATTTCTAATTTTCCTTCGAATCTATAATTGCCATTCTTGCTGCCAACGATGGCATTTCACTTTCAACGGCGCAGAGTGCTCAAATCCAGCAGCCATTGACGGAATAGTGTACATAGTGCAAGGAAATGGAGCCAACTTGAAGAATTTGATCCGTGTGCGGCAAATAGAAGGAGTCTGTGAAAAAGTCCACCAGGGCATTGTGCGAGTGGGATTCCGGGTCGGTAATTGTGCTCATTATGGAAACGCTGATGCGGAAACAGGCTGGAATTCTGTATCCCGCATTCACGTGGAAGAAGTACCTCCCCCACAGGCTTGAAATACCACTTGCTTTAATATATTTGCTCAGTTTAAAGCGTTCAGTGATGGGTAGCAGGTGACTGGGAAATTACTTTTAAACAAACAGAGTCGAGAAAATTGTAATAATCAAAGTAGCCTTTACCATGACGTAAATTATAAAACGCGGTGAAGGGTCAAACGCCAAATTCATCTCACAACAGCAATGTAAAACAAGTATTGTACAAATAAAAGAACAATGATGAAGAAGTTCAACGCCTAGTGTGTATTTCTTTGCAGCGGAGGAATTCCTGGGTAGTGGCCCGTTAGGGCGGCTCTTTGTTCCTTGCTCTTTTATAATCTGTCCTGTTTGTTTAAGTCTCCGCACTCTTTTCCTGCACTTGTTTCTTTATTTTATTTTATTTTTTTAATGAGCTTTTATTTAAACGTGAATTGCTTTCTCATCACTTAAGACGAAAAGGGGCAAATTTTTAACTCAGGAGCATTCGAAATTAGTTGAGGAGGAGGGGGTGCCGCGGCAACTGACCATCTTCCCCCCACTCCCCCAGTTTTCAGTTCGTGCGTTACCCGACTTAAACCGACTTTTTTTCTAATGATTTCGACGATAATCCAAGTGAACGTTAAGCCAAAACATTTTTTGAGAGGACGACCATTCCTCAATCGTTGCAAAAGAAAAGTCGTCCTTGTTTACTGTTCTCTCTTCAAAATTATTTTTGCACAACTTACAGTTATTTTTTAAAAGGCATGTGTAGGAAACATAAGAGTATATTCAGGTTTGCAACTGGATTGTAAGTGTCAAACGAGGGACACTTGCAAGACCCCTGTAATTCATAAAGACTGCTTATAAATATATTTTTATTACCTAAAATAATTTATCTGTTTAACGAAGCTAAACTGAAGTGCTTATTAAAAGTGCTACAATAACTCTTTTCGAAACTCTAAGGAGGTGTTACAGGAATCTCTCCACAAGTTTTGGTCTGAAATCTACAGATTTGGCTGATCGCAGAATCCAAGATTTTAATATCCAAACAGCTATTCAATCGAAGCGTCTTTGATGCTTTCTTTGCAGTCACTTTTCCCACTGAATAAAAACGGTTGTTTTACTACTCTTCTGGTGTATTTTGGCATATCGAGAAACCGTAAAGGAATCAACAATCCGAAAAAAAGATAAATTTAAAACATGGAAAATGATGTTTATTACTAATCTATTTGACTTTTTGTCAAAGAAAGCGTTTGTATACGGGCTCCGCCATCTTGAACAAATAGGGACCTAGCTATATATATAGTGGGCAACTAGTGCAGGCGATCGGGACTGTTTGAAGGTGGTAGTTTGTGTTGCAAGCGATCCACCCTCGCTTTGTCACTCGTGCCAGATCTTTCATTAACGCGCTAACGCGTCCAATATGGCGACTGGATTTACCTGGCTTTGAATCTAAGCTAGCAACACAAACTAAAAGCGGCCAAGGGCGTAATGGATGCGGCCTCCATTGATATTTGTTTTGTTTATTGTACATCTGTAAGACTTTATTGCCTTCAGTTTAACAAAACTTAATGGCAACCTTCGGGAAAGACGAGACCTTTTTGCTGTGAATTGCTTTAATGATATCATAGATGTTTCGTTAAGAAATAATATGCATACTGAGAGCACGTCGATTAATCCCAAGCAGAGCGCAGAAAAGTGAAATTAGTGCAGATAGTTGAATTTAGTGCAAAAAAAGGTGAAAGCTTTGTTTCTTCTTGTCCTTACGTGTTCCAGTTCCCATATTCTTATCATACAAAAAGACTTTCTAAGACAGAAATGTTCAATGGAAGTAGGGGTTATATACGAAAGTGACACTCGCACTTAGAGTGAGTTTCAATTGAGTGTCGTAAAACCAAAACCAAAGTAATTACTTTGGCCAATCAAACAGGACGGAGACAATCCAGTAAACGAATCAAAACTCGAAGTAATTACACGCAGCCGACACAAAGAGCAGGAAAATGTGTACGCTCGAGTCACCATTGGTTTGGGTTTCACTTTTGATTGGTTGAAAAAGTGGCGCGAGAACTTTGAACCAATCACTGAGAGAAGTAATGCAAAACCAAAGCAATTCGCTAATTACTTTCTAGTACACTCAATTGAAAATCGCTCTATCAGGATAATTTAAGCAACTGTCTGATATAGTCAGTAAACCTGAAATGAATTCAGTCGGCTTCAATGGGATTCGAACCCAAGACATCTGCGTTGCCGGTGCAATGCTTTATAATTACCAACTGAGCTTTGAAGCCATACAACCAACTGCGCTATGTAAGCTCCTGTTTATGGGCTCCTGCTGATGTGTAGTGTAGTTGAAATCTATTTTAAAATATAGTACGCGAGGGAAAAACGCAGAAAATGGAAACAACAGTTACAGAAACAAAAGAGAGTAGACGGACTACAGGAGTCAAAAAGAGGCGAACAAAAGAAAATATAATACTAAAATTGCAATCAGGGATGGACATCAGAATATAAAATTTGTGTTTGACACTGACTCTTGTTAACGTCAGAAACAACGTTAATAAAACTTCAAAGACGTTTCGACCAAACAACTTCGGCCTTAATTGGTTTTTAAAAGCCAACTGAGTGACGGCTTTCTAACGGTTCACCATTCTGCACGTGCTACGCCGGCAAAAACATAGCGAACGACCGCTGCGCGTGATTACGCGAGGGATTTGTAAACACCCGGGATGTTAATATGTTCGTTTCCCCCGTTG
>NC_090879.1:51363841-51366341 GCF_036669935.1 Montipora foliosa
CTGTTCGTGCTATTTCTGTAATGAATGACGAATTTACTAATGTCAGCTTATGGATGAAATCCAACAAACCTGGGCCGTAGCCAGAAAAAAAAATGACTGAGGCAATGCCCATGGTTAAATTCTCTTCGTACTGGTATTTTAGGTTTTTATAATGAGCACATTTTAAAGACAACATTGAAATCACGCTCTAATTTAAAAAAAAAATACGAAACAATGACTGAGGCAAGTGCCTCGGTTTCCCTCGTACATATGGCTATGGCCCTGCAAACCGTTTGTCAACATAAAGAAAACTGTGTCATATTTAAGCCGAAACAAAAAGTAATCCATATGAGCTCCTCTATTTTATTTGATGATGTGCCACCTAAACAACCGACAGAAGTGAAGTTCTTAGGTGTCTTTCTTGATGAAGCTCGTACATGGAAAACTCATATTGGCTGTATTTGTAAAAAAAAAAAAAAAAGTTAAATCCATTGGTATTATATATAGGTCTCGCTTTCTTCTCTAACCAAAGCCAAAACATGTTTGTATTATACTATTTAATCTATCCCTGTTTAACTTACTCAGTACAGTAGTCTGGTCCTAAAGAATTCCGCTCGCCTTCCGCCCCCTATTTGCTCAATTAAAAATCCTAGATATTTTTAAAGTAAATTCTCTCTATGTCGCAAATTTTATGTTTCTGTACCACCACCATTTATTACCTTTGCTTTTTTTAAAATCTATTCTTCACAAATAATCAAATACACAATTATGACACTCGGAACTTCATCTCTTCTTAGACCCCATATGTACAGGACAAACACTGCTTAAAAGCGGTTCAGCTATACTCTATCAAGGACCAACAATCTGGAATGCTTTGCCACTTTCAATTACATCACTTTCCAGTTTATCTTCCTTTAAAAAACAGTTTGTTGATTTTATCAGCAATTAAGTATTACTCAAGATAAAAGCAAACTATGAAGACATGAAAATAGTTTGATTTTTGTTTCATTTCATCCTCTACGCTCACATCTTGCTGTAATTGATTTCTTATTCACGTATCACCAAGGAAACGTCTCACAATAGGCCCTATGGTTTCGTAGAGGTCTCCTCGGCACGGTGGCCTCATGGTTAGAGTGCTCGACTCCGGATCGAGTGGTCCGGGTTCGGGTCCTGGCCGGGGACATTGTGTTGTGTTCTTGGGCAAGACACTTTACTCTCAGGGTGCCTCTCTCCACCCAGGTGTATAAATGGGTACCGGCGGAATGCTGGGGGTATCCCTGCGATGGACTAGCATCCCATCCATGGGGGAGCATAAATACTCCTAGTCGCTTCATGCTACAGAAACCGGAGATAAGCGCCGGCCTGATGGGCCTTCTGGCTCGTAAGCAGTGACTTTACCCTTTTTTTTACCTCCTCGGCACGAACTGTATGTTTCAAAGTTTAAATAGATTAGTATTGAGGCAAATAAAAATTGATTGATAGTAGTGGGAGCAAGGCCATTGATCTGCACGGAGAACTTTGAATAAAATTCTTCTCACACCTGCACATCTTCAAAAACACTAGAAGATCCTTTTTCCTTAGGAAAAAATAGAATTTACTGGATAGATCGGATTCTCCTGCAATTCTTATCACTTACTTTTGTCTTCGCTTGCGAGTCTTCTATCTGCCAATGCAATTATGGTTTATCTCCGTCTGACTTTGACCAAAGCTTTTATGCTCTTTGTCACACGATAAAAGATTTCGGTTAAAACTTGTTCTCGACACGTCTGGAGCTTGTAACGTGTAAATTGCTAAAAATTGATTGTTACGAATGGGTTCAGTGAGAGCTTTACAAGTTAGAACAAGTTATAGCGTCATTTTGGCCACGTAATTGACACTGTCACCTTTTGAATAGGCCCTTTCTAATACCATCAGCTTAGTTTCTTCTCATTGTTGCATTCATATTGGTTATAATAGTAGAAACCTTTTCAAAAGATTTGCTTAACCCGTTGAGTTAAATTTGCTTTAGGATCATGAATTCTGAGTGAATTAAGACAAACACTGAAAACTAGAACAGATTTGAATACCCCCAAATAACATTCCAACAACCGGCATTTTTTTATCGCGCACTCGAGCGCGTGTCCTCTTCTCAAATTCATTTGCCGCAGAAAAAAAAGGGCGAGATTATCTCAGCTATTTCAGATTTCTCAACTAATATTCCCTTCTTTCAATAATTAAAACAGCTTTGCTTAAACCTTTTAACGTTCTAATCTTTGATGCGCAGCTTCCCGAAGCTCGTTTCCCCTCACTTTAAAGTTTCTTTCTCGTCTTTTCCAGTTACTAAACTTAATATCATGCAAAGGAATAAAAAAAAATTGGGCGAAGTTCTTCCTTTTCTGCGATGCAAAATGACAACCTCGTTCCCAGGGCTTTTCTCCGCCGAGGAGAGGATGGGCGGGAAAAGACCCTGGCATCGGCCGATCACGAGCATAAATTAAAGGCAAATGTAATATTTAAATTAGTCACGTGATCGGCCGATGCC
>NC_090879.1:51371341-51378841 GCF_036669935.1 Montipora foliosa
TCATATCCGCAGTTCATATATGATATATTTCATATATCATTTCATGGTTGATTCATTCCTCACGGGAAGATTAGAACCCACAAATGACCAGCTCCCAACGTCAGTGGCTTCATAGTTCAGTTGGTTAGAGCGTCGCACCGGTATCGCAAGGTCACGGGTTCAAACCCCGTTAAAGTCCTGAATTTTTCAGGCTTCAATACGCAACCTGCAAAAATTGCGTTCATAACTGCGAGGTTCATAGCTTCACTTGATAAGTGGGTTAAGTTCGTGCTAGTACTCTAAACTGCTCCGAGGATTTTTTCCGGTTTTCCTGTGTCACTAAGAATCAGCGTGTAAGGAACTCATCAAGAGGAACCTTGTGTCTCCCATACTTGGACAAGGAGTTAACCCCAACAGATTTACTAATAGAACGCCTCCATTGGGAGATTCAGTACGCCCACTGTTTTAAAAGTCAATCAAAACAGAGCTATCTCAGCGTCAGGGGGAGTATGATACTTTCACGGGAAAAACATGTTCTAAAAAATAAATTCACTCGGAAAAGGGTTGACGCAAGGAATTAGTGGAGATAGAGGCTCAATTTGATGAGTTCCTAGCATGTACCCTAATCCACTATTCAGGTTTTTTTCTCAGGCGGGCTTGTCTTGACACAATAGCTTAACCTCAACGATCTTGATTATATAATCAATGACTCAGAGAAAACCCACACGAAACGGGAAAGTGGGTCAATATCACCTAAAGAAAACTTCAAATGGACATGCTCTTAATGTAGAAAACTAAGTAAGTTGAGTAGCTGCCGGTCGTTCTGGAGCGCGAGAAAGACTTCTCGCTGCTTTGCCTCTCGAGTCCTCTTGCGTTCCACAACAACAGAACCGCCAGCTACGCAAGCTAGAAACTAAGTTAAGGGAACTTCAAACACTGCATGTGATTAGGGAAGTGAAAAACTTGTTTTCCGGACGTTCTTAGTTGCAACACAACTTTTCAATATGTTTGGGTTGATATGAAAGAAGCCGCACGCTTTCATCTTCGTCGGACCATGAAACAAGGTCCGAAACAACAACATAATATGTGTCACTATGCATTCAGGGAAAAAGTAGCAAAACCAAAATTTATAGACTCCGGGTAAATGAAGACGAAAGCATTATCTAAATGGTCTGGATAGCACAAGTGTATTATCTGCACGAAGCACTTTGGATGGGAACGAGAAAAGATTCTTGAACGGGGAAACACAAGGAGACTTCAATAAAATATGGGATCATCGAACTCTCCCAACTCCCCAATCCCTCACGGAAGCAACCCTCTTATCAGGCCCTCATCACTAGGAGTTTTCATAGTTCATAGTTCATAGTTCATAGTACATATGTTTATTACCGTCGGATTTTAGAGTAGCTTGATGTAGCTAGTATCTCCGACCATTTACCCTTCCAAGCATGATACACCACGGAAGACAGACCACAACACCGGGAACTACATGGTCTACTCTTTACGAACAGTGTGTGAGTTCTTTTACGTCCCACAGGATGATGAACATTGAAGGGTTGTGAGACGGGGCCTACCGTTTATCGTCCTCATCCGAGAAGACTTGAAAGTCTAACCATTTGTGGATGTAATTACAAAGGAAGCACTTTTTCCTCAGTTATTTAAAGACCGTGAGTGTTGGTCTGGTCTGAGTGGAACTGACGACCTCCCATGGCAGCTCGGTGCCGGTGCTCAACCAACTATAAGCCACCGTTGAACATGTTGTCTTCCCCACCCGCCCCCCTCCTTCCGCACTTGAGTGATGATTTGTCGCTGAGCTGTTGTTTTTAGATTCATCCCCCCCCCCCCCCCCATGTTTCATTTGTGTGACGTAAATAGAGTCCTTTTCCGTTGATTGGCTAAGGGGCAAAACATTCGCAGGGAAAGCTGTCAGAGAGAGAGATAATTCCAAGGAGAGAGATGGAAGTTAATTAGTGACCCCGTGACATGAGCTACTACTCGATTCAATTGTGATCCCTTTATCGTTACCTCCTTTAATATAAATATGATTGGTTTTACAATGCCACCGTCAGGGGAAATCAGCTTTGCGAACTACACCGCGTTTTAAGCGTTTATAACTTTCCTTGCCTGGTGCATATTTCTGCTAAATAATACTACCATTCTGGAGAATCAACTATTTCGGGGTTAAAAAGTGATTTCTAGGTCTTCAGCCAGCCATTACTTTGTACCCTTAAACTAAGCAAAAAGGTCCATTTTACGCCTGTGGGGGAGGTAATTCTTCCACATAAATCCTGTACACTGAATTCCAGCCTGTGTACGCATCAGCGGCTCCATAACCAGCACAATTACCGACCCAGAATCCCACTCGCACAGTGCCCTGGTGGACGTTTTCACAGACTCCTTCTATTTGCCGCACGCGGTGCAAATCCTTCTTGCCTCCATTCCCCTCTAGCATGTACACGACTCCATCAATGGCTGCTGGATTCGAGCACTCTGCGCCGTTGAAAGTGAAATACCATCGTTTGCAGCAATCATGGCAATTAAAGATTCGAAAGTCTCCATTCCAGAAAACGCGGAGCCCAGTGTTGGTAGATGTCTTGTTGAAAACACATTCCTGTGAAAATTGACGAGAAACAAAAAACAAGTGGAAGATTAAATTGAACTTCAGTAAACCTTTAGCTCAATATATGGTTAATGATAATGATCTAGATCTGGACAGTTTGGCTTGCTTGACTAATGAAGTCCCTTTGATGACTGAGGGTCGCGATCTACAACACAAGTCACCACATCGTTAGACAAACGAGATTTATACCCTTGGCAAAGTTGTTTTTAGTGACCCCCATTCTGACAAATCCGTGACTATTTACCTTGAGCAAGCCATTATCCCTGCCATCATTCAGGTTCTTAAAAACGCACTGCTTCCAGTTACGCACGAAAGACGCCTCAGCTCCTTTGGGACCTGGGGCACCAGGAGGACCTTGGCTTCCTGCTTCACCTTTGTTTCCGGGTGGGCCTGCTTTACCAGGTGCTCCATGAGACCGTTTAGAACCCGGTTGTCCTCGAACACCTTCTTCGCCTTTGATCCCTCGTGGCCCCATAGGTCCCTCAGGTCCATGATTGCCAGGTGATCCCGCAGCTCCTACTGATCCCGCGGAACCAGGGCTTCTCGGGATACCTGGGATTCCCGGTGCGCAGAAACAGGCAGCTTGAGCACAGGATCCATACGGTGACGTCTGTTGAGGAGTCCCCTAAATTGAGACAGTTAAGAGGGATTACATCCCTTTGTTTCACTTTTGTTTTCGGAACCGTTAACTGTGTACGTAAGGCTCTTAATCCTTATGCAACATCATGGTACCCTCGTTACACAATTTAAAACTCAATTTGCCCCTTAATCGGCGTTTTCAAAAGTTTTAGAATAAGGAGCAAGCCGAGGAATCTTGAAATTGCTTTTTGGGGAAACTGACAGTTTTCGAAGGGTTTATAGTGACAAGGCTTACAAGATAACACCCATGTTATCATCGAAAGTAAGTCCTATTGGGCTGGGTTAGTTAACACTATGTTGGTCATTTGACCACCTAGGAATACGGGGTGTGGTGGTCTCGAGGGGAGTAGGGATGGCGTATTATTGCCATAAGTGGGTTGAGTTCGTGTTAGTTCTCTAAACCGCTCCAAGGATGTTTTCCTCCGTCACTAAGAATCAGCGTGTCAAGAATTCATCAAGGGCAACATCTGTCTCCCATACTTGGGCAAGGAGTCTACTCTTTCCCCAGTAGATTTATTTATAGAACGCCTCTCTTGGGAGATTCAGCGTCAAGGGAAATATGATACTTTCATGGGAAAAACATGTTCTTTAAAACCAAGGAAAGGGTTGACTCAAGGAATTAGTGGAGATTAGGCATGAATAGATTGTGCTAGTAAATTCAGGAAACGTTGCTTCACAATATACCCAAAAGTTTCTCTAAAGTTGCTCAAATATCAAAAAGCTGGCACCAAAATTTAGAAAAGTTGCTTGCTTTCTAGAGTCGTTTTCTAGAAACTGAAGCGCTTGCAGGTTTACTAAGAGTTGCCCCAGCGTCTATGGCAACCTCGATGGGGTCAATGTCTGAATTATTTCCATTTTCCTCGTCTGATTGTCATCTGGTTGCGATGCCATGATAATGACTCTCAGCAAATACCAAGATGACCGGCAGCAGGCTCAATGTTGCAGCGAATAACCGCTGGATTTAAGCGCGCGTTAGATAGATAGCTGCTGTCCAGATTTCGTGGGCGTAATGCAAGTGTTATTTTATTGTCATTTTATTGTATATCCTTAGTTTTAATAAACCAGTTTTGATAAAACCAGTTTTAACAAAATCCTTCGAAATGAAACGACCTTTTATGGTTTGGATCGGTTTTATATCAATTTTTTGCTCAAAAGTTGCCAAGGAAGGCAAAAGTTGCCCTAGGTTGCTGGTACTACAAAGAGTTACTCAAAACGCTAAAATCTGCCCAAAAGTTGCCGAGCACAATCTATTTATTCCTAGTGGAGATAGAGGATCAATTTGATGAGTTCCTGGCATGTATCCTATTCCACCCTTCAGGAGCGTATGGAAGAGAACTCCATGACACCAAAAACGCATCTCTTGATTTTGTTGACAAGGGGATGTTAACTACTCTCACCTTGTTGTTTCTGCTGCTCTTTCCATTCGCAGAACACAGAGCGGGCACAATTAGCATCAGTGCACACATTTTTGTGGTCAGCGGTGTAATCATACAATTTTTCGTCATCATTCTACCTGGGAATGTTGGACCTATTAATTATTTAGTTTTACAGAATGATGCTTAAAATGCACAAATAGGAAAGAGGAGAATCAACTGGTAGCAGAAAGAAAACTTTAAAGCAGCAAAAACGAAGTCTACCGATAAACTCGATATATCAAATTGTCACACACAACAGTGATCAATGATGGTGATGCTGAACGTATCTGCATGTTAAATCGGCTTTGGGAAAATAGTTTAAGTCCAAGCGTACATTGCACTCTTAAGAACTTGAAATTGACTGAATTAAGTATCACACAAATACGACGCAGTAATTACATCGGTGAGAAAAATGACTGATTTGTTTTTCGCTGTGAGGTTTAGGTTTGCCACTTACTTTTGCGTACTGGCTCCGTTTTCGAGCGATCTAGACGAAGGAGCAACGACTGTGCTGGTGATACAAAGTGGAGGGAAAACGTCACGTTTTTAGGTTTGAAAAAAACCTCCCTAGTCTTTCAATGATCTTCACATCAAATTTGTCTGAATATATATAAATGAGCTGATTTTTTCCCACTTCTCATGTGAGTGTCGAATCCGAGTTGTAACAAGCTTCTGTTGCTGGATTCAACATACACGTAATATTTTTTTCAAGGTTTGAGTCATCGCCGGCGGCCATGTTGGAAAAGTGGAACAAAGAAACAACGGCCAAATATTCTTTTGGGAATTGAACTCTATTTTTACGAAATTTTTTCCCTTTGTTTTAGTATGCTAATATGGATGCTGGTCACATGAGCAAAAAACTCTATGGAATCCCGGTCCGTGCGCCTCAGAGTTCTTAAATGCGATTTGGCTTGCACGAGTGACTATTCTCAATCCCATGGGTAATTAATAATTTCTCATGCAAGACTTGTGATTAGCTGGAAAGGTCTAGTTTCGCGGTAAAATTATTTATCTAATAATAACTTGGTCTGTAAAAACGCCATTCCTCAAATAGAATGAAGATGTACGCTCCTTGTCATGGGTTCAACTGTGCCAGGGAATAGATGTATGCGGTATCATCTACAAACTAAAGAAGAGCTTCTCATTGTACAGCATTGCTTTTCCCTAAAAATTACAGGCTTTCTACATATATTTATAACAAGGCGTTTTGTAGTAGTGGGTTGCAAGGGTACTGAAAAATTAAACGAATAAACGAGGACTGCATGGCGGCGCACTAGTTTGCTGAAGGGCTTCGTTAGCATTGACAGACTCAACATTGTTTGGCATATTTTTGGCCACCAAAGGTGACGAATTTTAATTCTCAAACCTACCGAATATAAAATAGACAGCAACTCTTCAGCAACGGTGGGGGAAGGGGGGGGGAGAACCGCCACCGACTACAAACAAAAAGAAAAGAATGGTTCACAGGCACGCGGAAGGGGAGGAGGTGGAAAATTGCGAAAAATCCGAGTTCCAATAGATTAGCAAATTGTGATGGTGTGCAGCTGAAAACGGGTGAGCGCGATGTAACGCGCGCTTAGATATGTATGTCACTGGTAGGGTGCTAGATTCTGATTGGAAGAAAACGTGAACCACGAGGTACCTCCCGCCTGAGCATGCGTACCACTGTTTAAACAAAAACGTTGCCATAAACACCCATTATGATAACGTCGTAATGGTCTCTTTTATAACAAGGCGTTTTGTAGTAGAAAGTTGCAAGGGTACTGAAAAATTAAACGAATAAACGTATTTATGTATCGGAAACCGTTTGATGCCTCATAGTCAATTGACAAAGCAAATTGAACTCATTAGAGTCAGGAGCCCATGAGTCGGCTCCTGCCGCCTCTAATAAAGACCTTTTGAAGACCTTTTGGGTAAGTGGGTAAGCCAATCGCTCACAAATGCTACATCTCTTCCTTTAAACTCTTCCATCTCGTCCAAGCACGTGTTTTATAGCTTAGCGACCAAAAAAAAAAAATATTTGAAACGTGACATTTCCCCTACCCATGCAGGCAAAGTTCAAAAGTCCCCAATCCCCGCGCACAGAAGATAGTCAAATGCCCAGGGTTTGCCCGGAGGGGGGATGTTGAAGTTTCGATTTGATCGGCGCATTACTGCAAGATCATCTGATTACAAAGTGAGAATGTGATTGCCTGACAAACTGACAAACGCACTTAGTGACAATTCGCAGTTCACATATCTCATTATTTAGCATATGAAATTTTCAATCTCAAGCTGTGGTTTGAAAATAACTTACATCGTTTGAGAATGGACTTCCTCTCTATCGGGTTCTGTAAACAGGCGAATAAACAGAGAAAGACAATATTTTTGACTTAGCAACATGCAACAAAAGAAAGGATCGAAAAAGATTGAAATTATTATTAAAATGGTAAACGAATTCAAACTCACCGTCGTCCATTTTACACGCCCAAACCCGATGCAGATCTGTGCATGCGCGTGGATTTACCGCTGGACAAAAACTGTGGAAGATCAGGACTAGACCACCGTGCCGCTGGGCCGTCGCAGGCCGTGGGCCGTGGGCCGAGTTTACATTGGTTGGCTTCTATGTACATATATATGGTAAATGGATGTTGACGTAATACTGGAAATAATGTGATAAAATATGGTACTTACAACAAATTTGAATTCACATAATAAGAGTAAAGGGAAATAACGGAAGTGACCGCTGGGATCAATTTTCCTGCCTTTTGAGATCAAAAAAGCTTCCCTGGCCTTACGGATTTTCCAACAGAGACTCGATCCGTAAGGCCAGGGAAGCTTTTTTGATTTCAAAAGGAAGAACAATTG
>NC_090879.1:51386341-51396341 GCF_036669935.1 Montipora foliosa
ATGGTCTGGATAGCACAAGTGTATTATCTGCACGAAACACTTTGGATGGGAACGAGAAAAGATTCTTGAACGGGGGAACACAAGGAGACTTCAATAAAATATGGGATCATCGAACTCTCCAAACTCCCCAACCCCTCACGGAAGCAACCCTCTTATCAGGCCCTCATCACTAGGAGTTTTCATAGTTCATAGTTCATAGTACATATGTTTATTACCGTCGGATTTTAGAGTAGCTTGATGTAGCTAGTATCTCCGACCCTTTACTCTTCCAAACATGATACACCACAGAAGACAGACCACAACACCAAGAACTACATGGTCTACTCTTTGCGAACAGTGTGTGAGTTCTTTTACGTCCCACAGGATGATGAACATTGAAGGGTTGTGAGACGGGGCCTACGGTTTATCGTCCTCATCCGAGAAGACTTGGAAGTCTAACCATTTGTGGATGTAATTACAAAGGAAGCACTTTCTCCTCAGTTATTTAAAGACCCTGAGTGTTGGTCTGGCCTGAGTTGAACTCACGACCTCCCATGGCAGCCCGGTGCCGGTGCTCAACCAACTACCCCACCGTTGAACATGTTGTCGTCCCCCCCCCCCCCCCCAACTTCCGCACTTGAGTGATAATTTGTCGCAGGGCTAGTTGTTTTTAGATTCATTTCCCCGCATGTTTCATTTGTGTGACGTAAATAGAGTCCTTGTCCGTTGATTGGCTAAGGGGCATAATATTTTCAGGGAAAGCTGTCAGAGAGAGAGATAATTCCAAGGAGAGAGATGGAAGTTAATAAGTGGCCCCGTGACATGAGCTACTACTCGATTCAATTGTGATCCCTTTATCGTTACCTCCTTTAATGTAAACATGATTTGTTTTACAATGCCACCGTCAGGGGAAATCAGCTTTGCGAACTACACCGCGTTTTAAGCGTTTATAGCTTTCCTTGCCTGGTGCATATTTCTGCTAAATAATACTACGATTTTGATGATTTATCGAATCTTCAGCCAGCCATTACTTTGTACCCTTAAACTAAGCAAGAAAACCAAAAAGGTCCATTTTACGCCTGTGGGGGAGGTAATTCTTCCACATAAATCCTGGACACCGAATTCCAGCCTGTGTACGCATCAGCGGCTCCATAACCAGCACAATTACCGACCCAGAATCCCACTCGCACAGTGCCCTGGAGGACTTTTTCACAGACCCCTTCTATTTGCCGTACACGGTGCAAATCCTTCCTGCCTCCATTCCCTTGATTCATGTACACGACTCCATCAATGGCTGCTGGATTTGAGCACTCTGCGCCATTGAAAGTGAAATACCATCGTTTGCAGCAAGCATGGCAATTGTAGATTCGAAGAGCTCCATTGAAGAAGACTCGGAGTCCAGTGTTTGCAGATGTCTTGTTGAAAACACATTCCTGTGAAAATTGACCAGGAAAGAAAAATACCGAAAACATTAAATTGAAATTCAGTAAACTATATCCTCGATATATGGTTTGCTTGACTAATGAAAACCATTGGGTGCGAAACGTACGGCCAGGAATCAATCAAATTACCTGATTGATACGCCGCGATCTACAACACCACATCGTTAGACAAAAGAGATTTATACCCTTGGCACAGTTGTTTTTAGTGACGCCCGTTCTGACAAATCCGTGACTATTTACCTTTATTAAGCCATTATCCCTGCCATCAGCCAGGTTCTTAAAAACGCACTGTTTCCAGTTACGCACGAAAGATCCTACAGCTCCTTTGGGACCTGCGGGACCAGGAGGACCTTCGCTTCCTGCTTCACCTTTGCTTCCTCGTGGGCCTGCTTTTCCAGATGCTCCCTGAGGCCCCTTGGACCCTGGTAGGCCTGGACGCCCTCGAGCACCTTCTTCGCCTTTGATCCCTCGTGGGCCCATAGGTCCTTCAGGTCCATGACTGCCAGGTGATCCCGCAGCTCCTACTGATCCCGCGGAACCAGGGCTTCCTGGGATACCTGGGATTCCCGGTGCGCAGAAATAGGCAGCGTCAGCACAGAATCCATTTGGCGACGTCTGTTGAGGAGTGCTCTAAATTGAGACAGTTAAGAGGGATCATGTTCCTCTATTTCACTTTTATTTTCGCAACCATTAACTGTGTAGTAGGTCAAGCTCTAAATCCTTATGCAACATCATGGTACCCTCGTTACACAAATTTAAACTCAATTTGCCCCTTAATCGGTGTTTTCAGAAGTTTTAGAATAAGGAGCAAGCCGAGGAATCATGACATTGCCTGTTCGCCCTCAGTTCAATTATAATTCCAGCTTAACTGATGAAGAGTTGAGCGTCAGAAAGTTTTTCCGAATTGATGACAAATTTCTCAGAAATAAAATTAATTAAGAAAGTAATTGCTCTGTCGGAAAACTGAAAGTTTTCGAAGGGTTCATGGTGACAAGGCTTACAAGATAACACCCATGTAATCATCGAAGGTAAGTCATGTAATACTAGATTGGGTGACCCACAGGGAATACGCAGTGTGGTGGTCTCGAGGAGAGCAGGGATGGCGTATTGTTGCCATAAGTGGGTTGAGTTCGTGCTAGTTCTCTAAACTGCTCCAAGGATGTTTTCCTCCGTCAATGCGAATCAGCGTGTCAGGAACTCTTCAAGAGGGGCCTCTGTCTCCCATACTTGGCCAAGGAGTCAATTCTTTCCCGAGTAGATTTATTTATAGAACGCCTCCCTTGGGAGATTCAGCACGCCCACTGTTTTAACAGTCAATCAAAACAGAGCTATCTCAGCGTCAAGGAAAATATGATACTTTCATGGGGAGAAACATGTTCTTAAAAGTAAATTTACTCCGGAAAGGGTTGACTCAAGGAATTAGTGGAGATAGGGGCTCAACTTGATGAGTTCCTGGCATGTACCATAATCCACCCTTAATTAAGGAGCATATGGAAGAATACTTTTAGATACAAAAAACGCATCTCTCGATTCGTTGACAAGGGGATGTTAACTACACTCACATTGTTATTGGTGCTGCTCTTTCCATTCGCAGAACACAGAGCGGGCACAAGTAGCATCAGTGCACACATTGTTGTGGTCAGCGGTGTGATCATGCAATGTTTCGTCATCATTCAACCTGGAAATGTTGTGCCTATTAATTTATTTAGTGTATTCGCAAATAGGAAAGGCAGAATCAACTGGTAACAGAATAAAAACCTTGAGATGATGAAAAAGAAAACTATCGAGCCTGGCAATATAGTCGATGAACCGCCATGGAATCAGCAAGGCAACCAACACAAAAAGAAACTCTTGCGCAAGTTTCTAGTGCTTATCCTTGCGTCGCTAGTGAGGTCCAGAATTTAAGGAAAGTATTCGCTGGATTTCAAGCTTACCCTACGATCGTAACTAACAAGTTTCCATCTAAAGTTATGTCTCTATTTCTTTTAATTGTTTGAAAACGCGCCCAGGGAATTTGATAACCCTCTAAATGTACAGGAAATAAAATTCTATGAAAAAGCAACAGTGTTACTGTTAAGTGTTTGCCAAACACTGTTAAACCAAAAACGAATGGTAAAATGCGACTTTTGATCGCTAATCGGTAGTTATCACGATAATGATAAGGATAAAAGGTAAAATGTTTATATCTTAAAGTTATATGTGTAATAGAATTTACAACGGGTAACCGAACCGTAAGAAAGCATAGAGGACTACTAACAGCTAACTTTTAAAAAATGTAACAGGAATTTATTCTGACTTTAGATGAAGACTATTCTTCAAATCGTGAATAAAATACTTCATTCCCCTGAAGCAACAGTAGATGCAAAGAAGAAAAACAAATAATAAATCCCATTAATACCTCCAACTGTTTTCTCCTACAAACTGCCTCGTAGCTTCCTAACGCTTGTGAGGATGTTGAGAACATATGATTTGCTAGTAGATTTCACACGACATTTTATGCTCTTCTAGTTGTCAAGAGCTATTGCGAAAGCAAGATGTTGTTTCCCAAGTAAATCCGACCCGCCTATGCACTTTACGTGATCTAAGAGAAAGAGAACTTTTGCCAACTAAAATAAAAGCTGTTATTTGGTTCAGACAGACTAATGTATGAAACAGCGGACATGTGATCGCGATGCTGAATGCCTATGTATTGGAAACTTTACTGCTGGAAAATTATTTTGGAACAAGCGCACTTCGCTCTCTTAAGATTTTGAATCAATACTGAATTATATTAAATTGAAAATTGACTGATTCATTTCATTCAGTAGAGAGTTATTAAAATGGGTCACTTACTTTATGCGTAACTCCGTTTACTCAGTAGCGATCTAGAAAGGTTAAGATGTTCACCAAAAATAGAGGAAATAGTCAGGTCTTTAGATTTGAAAGAGCAATTTGCAAGACCACTCCTATCACCAACAAAGTTACGAAATTCATGTTACCGTTTGTTGTTGTTCTCACTCTTCCATCAAAAAATAATAATAAGCTAGCTGAATCTCTTCCACTTCCTTTGTGAGATTCAAGAAAAATTCGCGTTGGCACAAGTTTGGGTGCTGGACTCAACACACACGCATAATCTTTCGCAATTAATTTTCTTACTGGTCGGTGATGTTTGAGTCACCGTAGATTCAGTCCTCCAATAGAATCCAGCCGTCTTCTCGTGCATTTTTTTCTTGCTTTGTCGTGACTTGGAATTGAAGTGAGCCACTGCGGTTTGTGTCGCTTTGGAATCCAAATAGCAGATATTTTGCAAAATTAAATCTTTTTGACGCAAAAAACACTATAAACTGAAGTTTGCTGTTTCGCCTGTTTTCAGTTTTGGTGGCCAGTTACGCTACCTACCAAGAATAGAATTGCGGATACGAAAAGCTTACATACCAGCATCTTCCACTATTTTAACATTGCAATGGCAAAAAATGTCATATTCAACACAGAACTGGTACATGATCCTCTCTACAATTTAATAAATAATCTGAAGTGAAGTCACATTTTTATATGTTGAACAAGAAACGTTTCTTTTTAATTTTTGTTTCCTTTTGTCAGCTCAACTATCCCGTTGGGCACAAGTCGCAACTGATTTTAACGTGTTTTCTTAATTGAACATAAACCATACAATTTTCTTCGGAATTTTGTTTCTAAAAATAATTTCTTTGGGGAAATACCATCAAATTGCAATGTTTTTTTTTTTTTTTTAATTAAAAAGGAAATCAAACCTGCTGAAATCGACTCGTCAGTTTTACCGGAAAGTAGGAAATCGAGAACTGGATATCCCACTGTACACAACTGTACAATTTGTCCATATTTCCACTGCTGAGGCTACCTCCTTTACACTATCATTCGTATTTTCATATGAACAATTTCTTTGGTTGTTTTTTAAAGGTAATTAATACTTAAAGTCAATCACAACCAAAGAAATTTCAAAAACGGGAAGTTAAAAACAAACTACTGTTTACCTTTTAAGTAACGCCGCACAACACTTGTCTCAGCGCAAAACCCGGCGGAGCTGAAATGAAAAAGAAGTAGTAAAGACAGATTTTTCGAAAAATGAGTAATTGATAAATTTGCAAAGGGACAAGAACAGTTCGGCTCTTGGGTCAAATTGAGACCCCGATGATCGGTTCCTTGTTCATTGCAGTCACCTTGTAATTAAATTTAAAATGAAACCATCCAAATGGCTGTTAATTATTAGCTTAAGAACTTGTTTCCTTTGTGCGGTTTGCATCTGAAAAGACAGATTCTTGTGAGAAATACGATCGACTGTCGGCGATAACTCGAACCTAAAAGCAAGATAAAGCCTCAAACAAAATTGTTGAAACACTTTCCAATACCTTGCCCTCCCACAATGACAGTTGTTTTACCAAATGGGCTCAGAAACGTCACGGTGCGTGCAAACAACGTTGTGAAGGGAGAGCGAGCCGCAAAAGCTTTAATTCGATCTGTATATTCGTGTTTGATCACTTATCGAGCAAGATAAAGTCACATCAAGACAATTACCTGATGGGAAAGAGATTCACGATGCGGAGTCGACGTGAGCTTGGGTTACTCAGTTGAGGAGAGTTTATTAAGAATCAAGTCAATTCGATTTCCTCCGAAGCGAAATAATTCTTCTTTCGAAGGCTTGTAATCACGCTGCATGATCACCGTTTTTCAAGTTGCTATTTCTAGTCGGCAAAACAATCTAAAGTCCCTCCTTAAATATTCAAATATTCAAACATCAATGGATAAAATCAGAATGTAATGTTGCCAGTTTCAAATTAACTCTCTTTAAGCCCGCAGCAAAAAAATATGAGAACCTGCATAGAGCGATAATATTTCTCCGGCATTTAGACCCTCTTTACATAAGAATCTGTCTTATGCAAACATTTTAAAATGAGCAGGTCTAGTTTATCAAATAGAGGACGAAACTAACCATTGTGCAGTCCGTGATAGACCATCGTGCCTTCATTTGTAATCCAGTGCAGCTTGTATATCCATGAGATCTTTTCCTCAGTACAACGTAATCACTTGCTACTCTGTAGTGTATGGAGTGCGTTAAACGCGTTCTGATTGGGCAATTCGGAGTTAACCACCTAAGTTCTTTTTCACCTCCGAGAAAAGGAGAGAGAAGATCAATGTCCGAGATGCGTAGTAGTTTTGGTCGTTATGGTCCGCTGATCTTAATTTGCAATACAGTTTCGCAAACCGAGTACTGCTAAACATTAATTGTTCGATCACAGTGCTCTTCTGTGAAATATCCGCGTCACACTTCGATCATTATTCCATCCTTGTCAATTTTTCAGAGTTTCAGCGACTTGCTTTAATTTATTGGCTTTGATTATTTGAACACAGTTCAATTATATTACTGCTAATAATTTTTGGCCTATTCAGAGGGCAACGGTTTGGTTACTTTATCGAAGCAAAGTTTGGATTATTTTAAATTAACTGATGACAGCATTTCGATCAAATGATGACTGAAGAAACGGTGAGCTGTATTGATTTGTCCCGTGTAAATTCTTGTTTAATTTATTCCTAAAAAAATTGTTCTGATTGTTTACAGTAGAAACTCCAGAGCATGATCTCGAGTTAACCAAAATAATAAGCACAACCCTCTCTTGCTTTAATTTTTGTCATCTTTATCTCGTATAAGCAAAATGCAATTGAATATTCAGGGCGTTTTAGTATCGATAACGACTACGTAACGACAACAATTAGGGGCACCCAACGACGAATTTTAACTTTACCTCTTAGAAGGAGATTTCTGAGTTCCTTCATGGGATAACTGCATTTTTAAGACGTATATTTATCAGCTAAAAGACTTTGATCTGTTCGGCCTTGCTAGCCGAAAACCGAAGTGCCCGCCGAGAATATTTCAGGAAATAAAATCATCTTTCTTTTAGAAATTGATAGCTGAAAGTTACCTTCCGCGAACTTCCCCAATAACTGCAGTACTTGCTTCTCGAAAATGCTATCTGACCTTTTTGAGAGCCAAAAATGGTGAAAATAGCCCTTCCGAAAACGTAAAGAACCATTTCCTCTGGTTGCGAATCTTTTTAGAAGCTTTTAGATGACGTTCCAGTAACTTGATTGTCTTCGACAAATCTCGAGAAGTCTAGGAGATCGCCAGGCAGAGGATTAGAAACTTGTAGGTTATAGTTCCTCGGAACTAAAATAATAAGCACAACCCTCTCTTGCTTTTAATTTTTGTCATCTTTATCTCGTTTAAGCAAAATGCAATTGAATATTCAGGGCGTTTTAGCATCGATAACGACTACGTAACGACAACAATTAGGGGCACCCAACGACGAATTTTAACTTTACCTCTTAGAAGGAGATTTCTGAGTTCCTTCATGGGATAACTGCATTTTTAAGACGTATATTTATCAGCTAAAAGACTTTGATCTGTTCGGCCTTGCTAGCCGAAAACCGAAGTGCCCGCCGAGAATATTTCAGGAAATAAAATCATCTTTCTTTTAGAAATTGATAGCTGAAAGTTACCTTCCGCGAACTTCCCCAATAACTGCAGTACTTGCTTCTCGAAAATGCTATCTGACCCTTTTGAGAGCCAAAAATGGTGAAAATAGCCCTTCCGAAAACGTAAAGAACCATTTCCTCTGGTTGCGAATCTTTTTAGAAGCTTTTAGATGACGTTCCAGTAACTTGATTGTCTTCGACAAATCTCGAGAAGTCTAGGAGATCGCCAGGCAGAGGATTAGAAACTTGTAGGTTATAGTTCCTCGGAACACCGAGATATTTCGCGGAATGTTCTCTTGGGTGCCCCTGAAAAATAACAGGACACAATGATGATAACTGTGTGCTCTTGAGGCACGCATAATTTAGAAAATTAATTTGCCAGTATAATCTGCAAAACAATGTAAAATGACCTAATTTGACGACAACGAAAGCACAAAACGACGAATCGTTTATCATTTTGTTTTCTTTAGTTCAAAACCTTTCATACCATGATTCAAGGAAGGCGATGGAATAGTTACATACGGAAGTGCCAAGTTATTCTTCGAAGTGACGTTCTCAATACTGCACTGAACTTCCCTCTTTCAAGAAATTAGGTACGGTAGTAGCGGCAATAGAGAGCTTTAGATTCTAGGATGAGAACGACTACGAGTACGAGATTTTCTCATAGAACAACAGGGAGAACGCGCAAACTAACGTCATTTTGGCGGGGAAAACGTAAACGTGATACTGTCGTCTTTTCAGCACTATTTTTTGTAAAAATGTCGTCGTGTCAAAACATGTCAACAACACGGTAGCAGTTTTGCTATTTTTCGATTAGCAAAAAGGCTCAGTTACTAGTAATAAGAATAAGTGAGCAACCTACACTGCTAACAAAGAGCAAGATTAATCGTCCGAGTTATAAATCTTCGAAGTATTTTCGCTAAAAATGGGCAGTCAAATCTCGTACTCGTTCTCGTCCTCGTCCTAAAGCTCTCTAATATGCTTCAGCCGTCTCCTCAAACCTCAGATACACCCAATAACAACGTAAATTGCTCGTTGCAATATATTTGATGTCTTTTAACAATGTTTGGGTGCATTTTAAAAAGCTAAGGGAACCGAAAGTATCTATTCAGACTTTTCAATAAAAAGTACAAAAATCTTTTAGGACTGGAAACTGACATGCCGAATTCATAAGCTAATTTTTTTCTTTCCTAAAATGCTAGTTTACCTTTTTTAATACAAACATATTTAGTGCGGAAGATGTTTGGTATTCACTGAGCGTTCTGCGTGTTGAACATTAAATCTGCTTCAAATAGGTTGAGTTCCAAGAATCTTAGTCTCACTCAAAATTCAGTTTCAAAAACCTTTGGCAAGTTAAACCTTTGCCTTGAAGAGATTTTTACCGAAATTATTCGTTGGAGGTCCCTCGCACTGCCGACACTAAACCCAAACGATGCAAGACCCTCTGCGGTTAAATTATCACAAAGTCATTCTGGGTCATTCTCCTAGCACTAGAATACGGATTTTTTTGCAAACGAGCTCTCAAGCACAAAATATTGCAAGGAGATTGAGGAAAAGAAAGCACTTCTTTAGTTTTGACAAGAGCATAAAACTGAGGAAAACCGTAAGGAAACCGCACTCAGCCACGTGCTTATATCTGACCATAGTCGCATTGATACACAGTTAAACCTTGATCATGTAAACGCCTAAGGACTATTTCTTTACACTAGAAGCATCCATAATTGCGTTTACGGCAAACGACAGGTTGAAATTTACACTCTGCCAAAAGTCGAAGACACCTGTTTTAGTTCCGCATTTCCTCCCTGTTCTCTGATGCAGATATGGAAAATTCGAGGTTGGCCAATTATTCAAGTACCAAGGACTTATTAATCAGTCATGAAAAAATATTTTATCTTACGATCCGTTTTGCCTTACTAGTCACATTTTGAGACAGAAAAAGTTTAATTTTAGTAGAATTTATTAAAATCTCGGGGCATTACATTTGGAACTCTGAGTTTTCCCGTTTTTTTTTTCCTTTAGTTCATCATTTTGCATCACTCTTTTCAATAAAATCAGACAACTTCATCGAGTCATTCAAGCAAGTCGATCCCCTC
>NC_090879.1:51406341-51438841 GCF_036669935.1 Montipora foliosa
TTTAAACTAGCTTGGTGTAGCTTGTATCACCTAGCATTTACCCTCCCAACCATGATACACCACAGAAGACAGACCACACCACCGGGAACCAAATGGTCTACTCTTCGCGACAAGTGTGTAGGTTCTTTTACGTCCCACAGGATAATGAACATTGAAGGGTTGTGAGATGGGTCCTACAGTTTATAGTCCTTATCCGGGAAGACTTGAAAGTTTAACCATTTGCAGATGTCATTGCAAAGGCAACACTTTCTCCTTAGTTATTTAGAGCCGGACCCTGAGTGTTGGTTCGACCGGAGTTGAACTCGCGACCTCCCATGGCAGCCCGGTGCCGGTGCTCAACCAACTGAGCCACCGGTGAACATGTTGTTCCCCCCCCCCCCCCCCCCCTCTATGCATATGAGACGTAAATAGAGTCATTGTCCGTGGATAGGCTAAGAGGATCTAAGAGGATATCCGCAGAGAAAGCTGTCAGAGAGAGCAATAATTTCAAGGAGAGAGATGGAAGTTAATGCATCCGTGACATGAGCTACTACTCAAATCAATTGTGATTCCTTTATCATTACCCCCTTTATTAATTTGAACATGATTTGTTTTACATTGCCATCGTCAGATGAAATCCCCTTTGCGAACTACACCGTGTTTTAAGCGTTTATATTTTTACTTGCCTTGTGCATATTTCTGTTAAATAATACTACGATTCTGGAGAATCAGTTATTTCGGGGTTAAAAGGTGATTTCTTGGTCTTCAGCCAGCCATTACTTTGTACCCTTAACTAAGCAAGAATACCAAAAAGGTCAATTTTACGCCTGTGGGGGAGGTAATTCTTCCACATAAATCCTGGACACTGAATTATAGCCTGTGTACGCATCGGCGTTTCCATAACCAGCACAATTACCGACCCGAAATCCCACGCGCACAATGCCCTGGTGAACTTTTTCACAGACTCCTTCTATTTGCCGCACACGGTGCAAATCCTTCTTCTTGGCTCCATTCCCGTATACCATGTACAAGTTTCCATCGATAGCTGCTGGATTCGAGCACTCTGCACCGTCGAAAGTGAAATACCATCGTTTGCAGCAAGCATGGCAATTATAGATTCGAAAGTCTCCATTCCAGAAAACTCGGAGCCCAGTGTTGGCAGATGTCTTCTTGAAAACACATTCCTGTGAAAATTGACAAGAAAGCAAAACAAGTAAATTGTCAATCAGGAAACTATAAGCTTAACACACGACCAATGATAATGATCAGGTCAGTTTCTCCGCTTCCTTTTAATTTAACTAATTCTCTACTTTCTAAAGACTCGGAGTCCAGTGTTTGCAGATGTCTTGTTGAAAACAAATTCCTGTGAAAATTGACGAGAAACAAAAAACGAGTGGAAAATTAAATTGCAATTCAGTAAACTTTTAGCTCAATATATGGTTAATGATAATGATCTAGATCTGGTCATTTTGGTTTGTTTGACTAATGAAGTCCCTTTGGTGCGAAACAGCCAGGAATCAATCAAATTACCTGAGTAGGTGTCGCGATCTACAACACGAGTAACCACATCGTTAGACAAACGACATTTATACCCTTGGCAAAGTTGTTTTTAGTAACGCCCATTCCGACAAATCCGTGACTATTTACCTTGATCAAGCCGTTATCCCTGCCATCATTCAGGTTCTTAAAAACGCACTGTTTCCAGTTACGCACGAAAGACGCTTCAGCTCCCTTGGGACCTGGGGGACCAGGAGGACCTTGGCTTCCTGCTTCACCTTTGTTTCCGGGTGGGCCTGCTTTACCAGGTGCTCCCTGAGACCCTTTAGAACCCGGGTATCCTCGAACACCTTCTTCGCCTTTGATCCCTCGTGGCCCCATAGGTCCCTCAGGTCCATGATTTCCAGGTGATCCCGCAGCTCCTACTGATCCCACGGAACCAGGGCTTCCCGGGATACCTGGGATTCCCGGTGCGCAGAAACAGGCAGCTTGAGCACAGGATCCATACGGTGACGTCTGTTGAGGAGTGCCCTAAATTGAGACAGTTGTAAGAGGGATTACGTCCCTTTGTTTCACTTTTGTTTTCGCAACCGTTAACTGTGTACGTAAAGCTCTTAATCCTTAATCAACATCATGGTACCCTCGTTACACAATTTAAAACTCAATTTGCCCCTTAATCGGCGTTTTCAAAAGTTTTAGAATAAGGAGCAACCCGAGGAATCTTGGAATTGCTTTTTGGGGAAACTGACAGTTTTCGAAGGGTTTATAGTGACAAGGCTTACAAGATAACACCCATGTGATCTGTTAAAATACAGTAAAAAACGTTCTCTGGCTAAACATTTTGAAAAGGAATATAAGCGTTCGGCTGTCGATCTACAAAAGCCGTGTCTTAGTTGATAGTATTAATTTGTTTGTTTTGACTTGTCAAAGGGTTTTATTAAGATGGAAGGCTGTAGATCGACAGCCGAAAGCTTATATTCCTTTTCAAGATTTTTAGCCAGAGAACGTTTTTTACTGTATTTTAACATTTCTCATCCTGGCTGCGCTTGAATTTTTAAACCCATGTGATCATCGAAAGTAAGTCATGTTGGGCTGGGTCAGTTAATACTTAACCTGCGATCAGGCTCTATTTTAATTTCGCGTGGTACGTAATGTGGAGTTGGCGAAACGAAAAATAGAGCCTGACCAAATTCTTCTTCGAAATTCCTTCCACCCACTTTTTTTGATTGATTGACATGTCCTTCGTCGGCCAATCAAATTTACTTCCATTACACCAATACACGCGTGGACGGCAGATTCACGCTATTTTGTTTTGACCAGAGTTAATTACCGTGGGAGGAATATTATAAACGAATTCGAGGTTACCGTTGGCTTTAATCTGAGAAAAACACATTTCAAGCATGGGGAATGTTACTTTCTGTACCTTTTCGACGACTATATTGCGGCAAAGGCCGGTGTAATTCTTCCTCCGAACTTCACTGAATATGCAATCTTTTAAGCTTGACATCTTAATTTGCAATTGAGATAACCTAGCATTTTGTCGTTGGACGGTTTGGCAATAGATTTTTAACGAAAAAAAAAAAAAAGAGAAATACATTATTCCTTTAACGTGTTTGCCCATGAAGGTTTCTTTGGTGATTTTTTCGGGTAATATCTTCAGTTGCAGACGGTATTTCTAGAATTGCGCGCAGTAAAATCATGATAAGTTTGCGCCGTTAATTTCTTGATGGAGTACGAACAGTAAGATGGACTCGCAAAGTTTCTTATATTTTTATACAACTGGTCTCTCTGGAAACATGCCATTTTAGTTTCTGGAGTGCGAGTTTCATAAGTTAAATCAACTGGAAATATTATGAAGCAATCTTGACTCCAAATTGTGCAAACAAACCGTGTCATGTACAGTAAGTAAATAAAGCCGTTTGATACACAGTTATTCAAAACATGCATTCGCTTAACTTGCGATTTTATCAGCATCTCCTCCTGTTGATATATATGTCCTTTGTCTCATTCAGGGAACCAATATGCATCGGCTTTCATTACCATTTGAAAGAACCCGCTATTTAGCTTTCAAAACATCAGGGAAGTTTTTGCCAAAGTACTTTCAACCACATGGCCACAGAGCTCGACAACGGACGGAATCGCTAATTTCACTCTTTCCAGATATTCCAACCCGATTCTGGACAAGTTATGAGATGCTTCAGATGGCATCTCTCCATTTATACAAATAAAATCAAGTTGCACCGTCCACGTCATTGTAAGAACAAAAGGCAGCAACTTTCTTCGTACACTTATGGCGGATGAGTCTCGAGGAATTCGCGAGAGCTCCGCGCAATCATGATAACATTTTCACTTCCGGCGTTTCAACAGCCAATCAGATTACGAGTTTGGTCGGCCAAAATTTGGCCGACCGTCCGGAATTCTTGAGAGACTTTTGGTCAGGCCCAATTTTAGCGAACGACGACATAAGAGAACATATGGGCGAAGCTAAAAATGGGTCTGATCGCAGGTTAGTTAATACTATGTTCGTTGACCCACAGGGAATACTCGTTGTGGTGGTCTCGAGGGGAGCAGGGATGGCGTATTGTTGCCATAAATGGGTTGAGTTCGTGCTAGTTCTCTAAACTGCTCCAAGGATGTTTTCCTCCGTCATACTTGGCCAAAGAGTCAACCCCAGTAGATTTGCTAATAGAATGCCTCCCTTGGGAGATTCAGCACGCCCACTGTTTTAAACGTCAATCTAATCAGAGCTATGATTTCAGCGTCAGTATTGTTGAGCACTATTCTGGATTTATCAGTGTGAAATTCACCTGAAGATATATATATATATTCATTATTCAGCACATTGTGACAATGTCCAAATATGGTCATAGTGCGCGCTAAACATTCGTCGTGCGTACTCAACGTAAATCCTAGCTGTTACATAGCAGTGCTTTGTTTCTGTGGCGGTAGGAAGATACGAGCTCGTTGCGTTTGTTAAGCGATGATAATTCAGGTCGGCTTGTACTTGAGCTGTAGGATAAGCTTGATGAAATGATACGCCATGGAATAATATAAGGTAGTCAATGTTACCGCCTTTAAGAGACCAGATGTGTTTTCTGAGTTCGGTCCAGTTTCTGTGTTTTGCGTGCCGAAATGATTCAGTGGGTCCCTTGAGCCAACAGCGTCTCACCGCCAAGAGGATCGCAAATGGATTGACAGTCCAAGTTGAGGAGAAATTTTGAATGACATTTAGGGGAAACCCAACACTGGACAACCTATGCAGAAAATTTTCAAAATTACTCCTCATCTTGGACTGTGAATCCATTTGCGATCCTCCTGAGGGTGATATGCTGTTGGCTCAAGGGACCTACTTAACTGACTCTTTACATTAATTACCCATGTCCGCGTGTGAATCACATGTTGACCAGCGTTATTACATAGAAAAACAGGCCCTTAGAGAGTACCGCGGAAATTTGGCTGGCATCGTTGTCCTGATAGTGTAGTGATCATCACACCCGACAAGTGATCAGGGGGACGTGTGTTCAAATCCCGTTCAGGGCAATAACAGCTTCTCGATTTCTCCATAAGTTATCCGGTGTTGGGTTTCCTTTAACTCTCTCTCTCTCTCTCTCTCTCTCTCTCTCTCTCTCTCTCTCTCTCTCTCTCTCTCTCTCTCTCTCTCTCTCTCTCTCTCTCTCTCTCTCTCTCTCTCTCTCTCTCTCTCTCTCTCTCTCTCTCTCTCTCTCTCTCTCTCTCTCTCTCTCTCTCTCTCTTTCTACATATATATATATGTATATATATATATATTTTTATTTTTATTCTTAAAAATAAATTTACTCGGGAAATGGTTGACTCAAGGAAATAGTGGAGATAGAGGCTCAATTTGATGAGTTCCTGGCATGTATCCTATTCCACCCTTCAGGAACGTATGGAAGAGTACTCTTCGATCCTAAAAACGTATCTCTCGATTTTGATTACAAGGAGATGTTAATTACACTCACCTTGTTGTTGGTGCTGCTATTTCCATTCGCAGAACACAGAGCGGGCACAAGTAGCATCAGTGCACACATCGTTGTGGTCAGCGGTGTGATCATGCATTGTTTCGTCATCATTCAACCTGGAAATGTTGTGCCTATTAATTTATTTAGTGTTTAGAGCTGCTTAAAATTCGCAAAGAGGAAAAGGAGAATCAACTCGTAACAGAATAAAAACCTTGAGATAATAAAAAAGAAAACTACCGAACCTTGTTATACTCTCGCGGAACCGCCATGGAATCACCAAGGCAACCAACACAAAAAGACACCCTCGCGCATGTTTCTTGTGATTATTCTTGCGTCGCTAGTGTGGTCCAGAATTTAAGGAAATTATTCGCTGGATTTCAAGCTTACCCTATAATCGTAACTAACAATTTTTCATCTAAAGTTACGTCTCTATTTCTTTTAATTGTTTGAAAACGCGCCCAGGGAATTTGATGACGCTTTAAATGTACAGGAATTAAATTTCTATGAAAAAGCAACAGTGTTACTGTTAAGTGTTTGCCAAAAACTGTTAAACCAAAAACGAACGGTAAAATGCGACTTTTGACCGCTAATCGGTAGTTATCACGATAATGATAAGGATAAAAGGTAAAATGTTTATATCTTAAAGTTAAATGTGTAATAGAATTTACAACGGGTAACCGAACCTTAAGAAAGCATAGAGGACTACTAACAGCTAACTTTAAAAAAATGCAACAGGAATTTATTCTGACTTTAGATGAAGACTATTCTTCAAATCGTGAATAAAATACTTCATTCCCCTGAAGCAACAGTAAATGCAAAGAAGAAAAACAAATAGTAAATCCCATTAATACCTCCAACTATTTTCTCCTACAAACTGCCTTGTAACTTCCTAACGCTTGTGAGGATGTTGAGAACATATGATTTGCTCGTACATTTCACACGACATTTTATGCTCTTCTAGTTGTCAAGTTTTAGGTCAAACACGTTCAGGACATGTTCTTACATAAGTGGTAACTTGTTGGTTACCAACACACAGGAAGCATTTCTATTGGCTATAGTGTTAACCAATGATATTGCAGCTCTGACTTTTGTTTTGTTTTGATTGCTAACAAGTAAAAGCAACTTGAGTTCACGACACCAATGCCTTTTTTGTTCGCTGCACCAAACTGTCTAATGACATGCCACTCCTCTTTCATTCTTCTTGTACGAATGTCTTTGTAATATTGAAATGCTTATTCAAAAACTCTGATTTCTTCCCGTAGTCGCTGAACCGCCACGCTTCCGTTGCATAATTTCAATTTTCGGTATTGTTTTAAGAACAATTACTATACTGCTTGTGATGAAACAAAAATGTTTAGCATAACTAGGTTTTAATTAGAAAATGGTCGTTTTCGTTAACTATCGACAGAGGAAAAACTACGAGCTATTCCGAAAGCAAGATGTTGTTTCCTGGGTAATTCCGACCCCCCTATGCGCTTTACGTGATCTAAGAGAAAGAGAAGCTTTGCCAACTAAAATAAAATCCGTTATTTGGTTCAGGCAGACTAATGTATGAAATAGCGAACATGTGATCGCGATGCTGAATGCCTATGTATTGGAAACTTTACTGCTGGAAAATTATTTTGGAACAAGCGCACTTCGCTCTCCTAAGATTTTGAATCAATACTGAATTATATTAATTAGAAAGTTGACGAATTCATTTCATTCAGTAGAGAGTTATTAAAATGGGTCACTTACTTCATACGTAACTCTGTTTACTCAGTAGCGATTTGGAAAGGTTAAGATGTTCACCAAAAATAGAGAAAATAGTCAGGTCTTTAGATTTGAAAGAGCAATTTGCAAGACCATTCCTATCACCAACAAAGTTACGAAATTCATGTTACCGTTTGTTGTTGTTCTCAGTCTTTTAACGTTTCCATCAAAAAATAATAATAAGCTTGGAGCTGAATCTCTTCCACTTCCTTTGTGAGATTCAAGAAAAATTCGCTTTGGCACAAGTTTGGGCTGCTGGACTCAACACACACGCATAATCTTTCGCAATTAATTTTCTTACTGGTCGGTGATGTTTGAGTCACCGTAGATTCAGTCCTCCAATAGAATCCAGCCGTCTTCTCGTGCATTTTTTTCTTGCTTCGTCGTGACTTGGAATTGAAGTGAGCCACTGCGGTTTGTGTCGCTTTGGAAACCAAATAGCAGATAATTTGCAAAATTAAATCTTCTTGACGCAAAAAACAAAACCTTTCGATAACAGACAGTGAAATAACAGATTTGTGCATGTGTCTGACTCTTTGACTATAAACTGAAGTTTGCTGTTTCGCCTGTTTTCGGTTTTGGTGGGTTACGCTACCTACCAAGAACAGAATTGCGGATACGAAAAGTTTACATGCCAGCATCTTCCATATTCAACACAGAACTGGTAGATGATCCTCTCAAAAATTTAATAAATAATCTGTAGGCAACTCATATATTTTTTATGTTAAAACAAAAAACGTTTCTTATTGAATTTTGTTTCCTTTTGTCAGCTCAACTATCCCATTGGGCACAAGTCACAACTGATTTTAACGTGTTTTCTTAATCGAACATAAATCATACAATTTTCTTCGGAATTTTGTTTCTAAAAATAATTTCTTTCGGGAAATACCATCAAATTGCAGTGTTTTTATTTTTCATTTTTTATTTTTTTATTAGAAACAAAAATCAAACCTGCCGAAATCGACACTAACTTGTACATATTTCCACTGCTGAGGCTATATCCTTTACACTATCATTCGTATTTTCATATGACCAATTTCTTTTCTTGTTTTTTAAAGGTAATTAATATTTAAAGTCAATCACAACCAAAGAAATTTTAAAAACGGAAAGTTAAAAACAAACTACTGTTTACCTTTTCAGTAACGCCGCACAACACAAAGACATAGATTTTTCGAAAAATGAGTTATTGATAAATTTGCAAAGGGACAAGAACAGTTCGGCTCTTGGGTCAAATTGAGACCCCGACGATGGGTTCCTTGTTCATTGCAGTCACCTTGTAATTAGTTTTAAAATGAAACCATCCAAATGGCTGTTAATTATCAGATTAAGAACTTGTTTCCTTTGTGTTTGCATCTGAAAAGACAGATTCTTGTGAGAAATACCATCGACTGTCGGCGATAAATCGAACCTAAAAGGAAGCTACAGCCTCGAACAAAATTGTTGAAACAATTTGCAATACCTTGCACTCCCACAATGACGGTTGTTTTACCAAATGGGCTCAGAAACGTCACGGGTGCGTGCAAACAACGTTGTGAAGGGAGAGCGAGCCGCAAAAGCTTTAGTTCGATCTGTATATTCGTGTACTGTTCCAAAGAATCTTGTCACAGACTGTAGGTCTTCAGAAATGGTTGATCACTTATCGAGCAAGATAAAGTCACATCAAGACAATTACGCGGCTGATGGGAAAGAGATTCACGATACGCAGTCGACGTGAGCTTGGGTTACTCAGATGACGAGAGTTTATTAAGAATCAAGTCAATTCGATTTCCTTCGAAGCGGAATAATTCTTTTTTCGAAGGCTTGTATTCACGCTGCATGATCACCGTTTTTCAAGACCCTTCTTACATATTCAAATATTCAAATATCAGTGCATAAAATCAGAATGTAATGTTGGCAGTTTCAAATTAACTTGCTTTAAGCCCGCAGCAAAAAAAATATGAGAACCTGCATAGAGCGATAATATTTCTCTGCCATTTAGACCCTCTTTACATAAGAATCTGTCTTAAGCAAACATTTTAACTGAGCAGGTCTGGTTTATCAAATAGAGGACGAAACTAACCATTGTGCAGTCTGTGATAGATCATCGTGCCTTCATTTGTAATCCAGTGCAGCTTGTATATCCATGAGATCTTTTCCTTAGTACAGCTTAATCACTTGCTAATGGGCTGTAGTGTATAGAGTGTGTTAAACGCGTTCTGATTGAGTAATTTGGAGTTAACCACCCAAGTTCTTTTTTTCACCTCCGAGAGAAGGAGAGAAAAGATCAACGTCCGAGATGCGTAATAGTTTTGATCGTTATGGTCCGCTTGCATTGTTTATGCTAAAACAATTATTTGTTAGCTGATGATCTTAATTTGCAATACAGTTTCGCAAATTTTTGAAAACATATGAATAAGCACCGAGTACTGCTAAACTTTAATTGTTCGATCACAGTGCTCTTCTGTGAAATATCCGCGTCACACCCAGGTCGCCTTTGACTTTTTTGATCGATTCGATCATTATTCCATCCTTGTTAATTTTTCAGTGTTTCAGCGACTTGCTTTAATTTATTGGCTTTGATTATTTGAACACAGTTCTCAATTATATTACTGCTAATAACTTTTGGCCTATTCAGAGGGCAACGGTTTGGTTACTTTATCGAAGCAAAGTTTGGATTATTTTAAATTAACTGATGACAGCATTTCGACCAAATGATGAAAGAAACGGTGAGCTGTATTGATTTGTCCCGTATAAATTCTTGTTTAATTTATTCCTAAAAAAAATGTTTACAGTAGAAACTCCAGAGCAGGATCTCGAGTTAACTAAAATAATAAGCACTACTCTCTTTTGCTTTTAATTTTTGTCATCTTTATCTCGTATAAGCAAAATGCAATTGAATATTCAGGGTGTTTCAGCATCGATAACGACTACGTAACGACAACAATTAGGGGCACCCAACGACGAATTTTAACTTTACCTCTTAGAGGGAGATTCCTGAGTTCCTTCATGGGATAACTGCATTTTTAAGACGTATATTTATCAGCTAAAATACTTTGATCTGTTCGGCCTTGCTAGCCGAAAACTGAAGTGCCCGCCGAGAATATTTCAGGAAATAAAATCATCTTTTTTTTAGAAATTGATAGCTGAAAGTTACCTTCCGCGAACGTCCCTACTAACTGCAGTATTTGCTTCTCGAAAATGCTATCTGACCTTTTTGAGAGCCAAAAATGGTGAAATAGCCCTTCCGTAAACGTAAAGGACCATTTCCTCTGGTTGCAAATCTTTTTAGAAGCTTTTAGATGACGTTCCAGTAACTTGATTGTCTTCGACAAATCTCGAGAAGTCTAGGAGATCGCCAGGCAGAGGATTACAAACTTGTAGGTTATACTTCCTCGGAACACCGAGATATTTCGCGAAATGTTCTCTTGGGTTCCCCTGAACAATAGCAGGGCACAATGATGATAACTGTGTGCTCGTGAGGCACGCATAATTTAGAAAATTTATTTGCCAGTATAAACTGCAAAACAATGTAAAATTACCTAATTTGACGACAACGAAAGCACATAACGATGAATCGTTCATTATTTTGTTTTCTTTAGTTCAAAACCCATTCATACCATGATTCAAGGAAGGCGATGGAATAGTTACATACGGAAGTGCCAAGTTATTCTTCGAAGTGACGTTCTCAATACTGCACTGAACTTCCCTCTTTCAAGAAATTAAGTACGGTAGTAGCGGTAATAGAGAACTTTAGATTCTAGGATGAGAACGACTACGAGTACGAGATTTTCTCATAGAACAACAGGGAGAACGCGCAAACCAACGTCATTTTGGCGGGGAAAACGTGATACTGTCGTTATTTCAGCACTATGTTTTGTAAAAATGTCATCGTGTCAAAACATGTCGGTAGCAGTTTTGGTATTTTTCGATTAGCAGAAAGGCTCAGTTACTAGTAATAAGAATAAGTGAGCAACCTATACTGCTAACAAAGAGCAAGATTAATCGTCCGAGTTATAAATCTTCGAAGTATTTTCGCTAAAAATGGGCGGTCAAATCTCGTATATACCCGTTCTCGTCCTCGTCCTAGAATCTAAAGCTCTCTAATATCCTATGCTTCAGCCGTCTCCTCAACCTATTTGAGGCAGATTTAATGTTCAACACGCAGAACGCTAAATACCAAACATCTTCCGCACTAAATATGTTTGTATTAAAAAAAGGTAAACTAGCATTTTAGGAAAGAAAAAAATGAGCTTATGAATTCGGCATGTCAGTTTCCAGTCCCTAAAGATTTTTGTACTTTTTATTGAAGAGTCTGAATAGATGATGTCGGTTCCCTTAGCTTTTTAAAATGCACCCAAACATTGTTAAAAGCCATCACATATATTGCAACGAGCAATTTACGTTGTTGTTGGGTGTATCTGAGGTTTGAGTTCCAAGAATCTTAGTCTCACTCAAAATTCAATTTCAAAAACCTTTGGCAAGTTAAACCTTTGCCTTGAAGAGATTTTTACCGAAATTATTCGTTGGAGGTCCCCCGCACTACCGACACTAAACCCAAACGTAGATATCTCGATGCAAGACCCTCTGCGGTTAAATTATCACAAAATCATTCTGCTAGCACTAGAATACGGATTTTTTGCAAACGAACTCTCAAGCACAAAATATTGCAAAGAGATTGAGGAAAAGCTAGCCCGTCTTTAGTTTTGACTAGAGCATAAAACGTGTACAAGAAGACTGAGGAAAACCGCAAGGAAACCGCACTCAGCGACGTGCTTAAATCTGACCATAGTCGCATTGATACACAGTTACGCCTTGATCATGTAAACGCCAAAGGACTTTTTCTTTACACTAGAGGCATCCATAAGGTCGCAGAAACCTGTTTTAGTTCCGCATTTCCTCCCTGTTCTCTGATGCAGAGATGGAAAATTCGAGGTTGGCCAATTATTCAAGGACCAATTACGTATTAATCAGTCATGGAAAAATATTTTATCTTACGATCCGTTTGGCCTCACTAGTCACATTTTGAGACAGATAGAGAAAGTTTAATTTTAGTAGAATTTATTGAAATCTCGGGGCGTTGCATTTGGAACTCTGGGTTTTCCCGTTTTTTTTCTTTAGTTCATCATTTTGCATCACTCTTTTCAAAAAATCAGACAACCTCATCGAGTCATTCAAGCAAGTCGGTCCCCTCAAATAGCAAATAAAATTGATTGACAGCATGGCAAGTTCTTGACAGCCAAAGCTTTTATCATACAAGCATGTTTCAGGAAAATTTGAATAAAATAGCAAGGTAATACTTAGAGAAGCATTTTAAGGGGCGTTTTAGGGTGTTTTGCTGCACCGAAATCTCTCACTCAACGACCAAATCTTAATAGGATAATGCTAGATACTCAAATAATTTTATCAGAAAAATCTAGGTCAGTTGAGTGGATTATCCCTGTCTATCAGTGCCCACAGAAAGCGAAAGAGGAGAGAAATCGCTTTATGCGTTAATATTATGTCGCCGGTCATTTGGACACGACTGAGGAGAGACAGTACAGGGTCTCCAATGGTCTCGTACAAATCATAGGCAGCCCAAGCTCGCGTCACTACAGACAGCCGTTGAGAATTTAAACGCGTTATAAGACTTTGTACGGGAAACAAAATACCGCGGTCTATTCTGAAGTCTAAAAAATGCTCAATTTAACGTTCATTCAATAAAATGAATAAAAATGACTCACCTTTGGTGTATTCTTGTGCCTTTTGGAGCTTATTTTACCGTTTCGGGAAGTCCGTGTTTTCATGAAACACCATTTTTCAACCTGTGTCAATGTTCTAAGACGAAGTCAAGGCTGCACATCAAGATTACCAACGTAGTCAGCTCAGAGGCGGTTTGGGACTCGAAAATCCATCCCAGCCGCGATTTTTTCAAGCAAAGCTAAAGCCACATCATTTGCGAACCTCTGTGAATGTTTTGTCGTCAAACATCCCCACGCACTTGGCTGGAAATGAGCATTTTCTGCTTCAATTCCACGATAGTTGATGAATTTAACAGCTGCTGATAACCGCACAGGACACGGAGCTTGGGTTCGAGGTCAAATTAACTCCACCCTATGAGGTACAGTCATTTCATGTACAACACTTACCCCATCCCCACAGCGTCACTCGTAACCATGGAGCTGTTGGAGAAGCCGCTGTGGGGACGGGGTAAGTGTTGTACGTGAAATGACTGTACCCAAGCTCCGTGGCTGTGCGGTTATCAGCCGCTGTTAAATTCATCAGCTATCGTAGAATCCAAGCAGAAAATGCTCATTTCCAGCCAAGTGCGTGGAGAGTTTTGACGACAAAACATTCACGGAGGTTCGCAAATGATGTGGCTTTAGCTTTGCGTGAAAAAATCGCGGCTGGGATGGATTTTCGAGTCGCGAACCGCCTCTGAGCTGACTACGGTGAAAATCTTAGTGTGCAGCCTTGACTTCGTCTTAGAACATTGAAAACACGGACTTCCCGAAACGGTAAAAATAAGCTCTAAAAGGGACAAGAATACACCAGAGGTGAGTCATATTTATTTATTTTATTGAATGAACCTTAAATTGAGCATTTTTTAGGCTTCATAATCGACGGTATTTTATTTCCCATACAAAGCCTTATAACGCGTTTAAATTTTCAACGGCTGTCTGTAGTGACGCGAGCTTGGGCTGCCTATGGTACAAACATGAACAAATGCGACAGCCTAACCACAAACGGCTCAATCCGGTCTTTAATTAAATTCTTCAATTTATAGGGAATTACAAAATTTAAAACCTTCGCCTCGTAAGCTCATTATTATTATTATTACCGTGACCTCCTCGTTTGCTAATTAATCCTCAGAGAAGTCAGCGCTCCGGCTACGTCCGTTGTATTATTCACCTGTGTTTGGTAACTTCAGCACGACATTCCAGGTATTCTTAGTTTGGGAAATTTTTGTTATTACAACTGCAAAGTTTTAGACCAATATATGGGCTCATTTGCGTTTTTGTTACGCAATAACTTGTCCGTTTATGACGGCCAATATTTTGCTGATGATTGTTACACCGCAGAGGCTTGAAATTTGAAAAGGTGGCCGGTCTCAGTTTAACTTTTGAAGGTAATTTTGGTATAGCAAGATGTCTTTTAAAAAACGAAATTCGTGAAAGATATCTCCTCATAATAAGATAGCGAGAACGCAATATTTGGACAATTTCATTTCTAGCAGTATAGCGGGACAATTGTCAGCCTGATCTGATTTAATGACCCAGCTCGCTTAACTACAGCACAGTGGTAAGAGCATCCGAAGAAGAAATTGGAAGCTAGGGTCGGTTCGACTACTGGAAGGGACGACAAATTGGATTTTCACTGAGTTACTCCATGCAAAAACTATGTCTTCAAATTCGCATGTTTGAAACAAATTGTAAACAATGTCATCAACATAGAATTTCTTGCAGCAAACCCCTCCGCAAAAAGGTCATATGGATTCAGTCCTTTCATGGTTTGCGCACAAGAGAAGATAGTAGCCATATAGACCTCCTGAGTCCATCATTCGAATATTGTTTTTCTGAATCCTATTGTAAACTTTCTTTATTTTTTGGTTTTAATTCTCCGATAATTCTCAACTAATTCATGCCTGAATAGTTTCATTAAATCTGTGACCAATAATTCACTTAATTCAGTAAATAGCTTTCAATCCATAAGATACGGTATAGGCAAAATTCAAGGGGGGAAAAGAAAATATTGGGCACTGGGTCGTGGAATGACCAGTCCTCGTGCTTAGTCTTACTCGGGTAAAAGGGCCAAGGGGATCTGGAGACTGAGTACAAACATGACAGAAGATTCGGTTCCTATTCTCGTCACCAGAGCCTCGGGTCGACCCAAGGCTCTGGGAAACTCTGTGGAGGAGAACACGCGCTGTGGGGTTCTTATAGCCAAAAATTGGCTATTTGAGCCTTACGGCGCCTGCTCACTCCTCGTGCTAACATGAATGCACCAATTAGAGACACTTTTGATTGTTCTTCACGAAAACCAATGAGAAGAAACTTTGTTTTAGGGTTCCCCAGAGCTCTTCTCTCCCTCAGTCAAGAGAAGGCTCTGGGGTCGAGATTGATTCGGCTCCAAACAAATTCAAAATGGCGACCTAGCGCATGTCAGAATTTAGTATCCTCCCTTTGCTGCAGTTAGCGTATATAACTGTTGGAATCGGAACGGAAAATGTCTTTTTTAGACCAGAAAAATTTGTATGGTAAGCATGTTAAGAAAACAGGTTCATCTTTAAGGGAAAAGGCTTAATAATGCATAATTTTTAAAGAAGCCTTGACAGGAAGAGGGGGGGGGGGGGGGGGTGTCCCGTGTGGCTTGCCTGAATTCAATCTCGTACCCAGAGTCCTCGGGCTTTTTGGCCAGCGGGTTAGCGCCCGAAGAGACTCTGGGTTAATCGACTCCATTTTCCCAGAAAACGTGGGTTCCGGTTTTATGACGTATGGTTGAGTTTAAACGGAAGCCAAAAAGAGAAAACCGTTAACAGTAGAAATGGCGGGTTGAAAGTGTTTGAGAAACAAGAATTTTAGCCTTACACACAAAGAAACTGGAGAAAAGATCATTGGCTTGCTGTAAGAGCAAGTAAAGATGAAACCTCTGACGCTTTCGGTGAGTGTATTTTTGGTGTTTCAGCGTACATTCCACCGTACAGAATGCAATGAGAATGCCATCGTGCAAGCAACACGATCGACAAATTTTTTTTGTGGAAACGACACAAATGTCCTCTTCTTCTACAAGTTGATGTTTCCGTAATTCTGAATGGCTTCGACAAGACCTTATTCCACGGATTTCTCCTCAAAGAGACTGATGTGATGTTTTCCCACGGTACTTTTGCAACAGCAACAGTAATCACTTTTTAGCAGTTTTAGCAGCGTGGGAAAATTCCCGTGCGGTATATGACATAATTCAAACCTCGTCGTTTTATTATTTTTGTGATTTATATATTTCTGAAGTAGAAAAAATCAATCAGCACTGAAACTTGTTTTAGATTTTGAATCTCCCTCCAAATTCTGGGGCTTCCGAATTACTTACCGACTTCCTGTCGGACTGCCATTGTTACGCAAGCGGCCAATCAAAAATATAGTTCAAATCGATTATCCCAGAGTCTCTCCGGGCGCTCACCCGCTGGCCAAAAAGCCCGAGGACTCTGGGTACGAGATTGGTCTGAATTGTAAAAGGTCTTTGTCAATGTTTCACGTTGCTGTGACCGTTGCTGTGGGAAATTTAAAGAAAGGATGTCGTTTGTCGCGATTTCATGTCGATCACTTTAAGTGCTGTCGCTACTTTTTAGGCCATGTCGCTTGTCGGAATTTACTCTGGCAGAGCCTCTTTAACAGGTGCGGTTGAGATATAGACAGCTAATTTGTGTTCTACCATTTAAAGTGTCTCGAGCGTTAACTTGGTAAGATTCAGAAAGAATTCGTATTTAAGGCCGAACCTACATTTACTTTAAAAACAGGATTGGAAAATGGGTTAATACTACTTAACGAAAACTGCAAATCGATATGCTCTAAATGTAGAAAATTAATTTAAGGGAAAATCAAAAATCTGTATAGAAAAATGAAAGAGCCTTTCCTGCGATTGTCAACTCCAACATTACGTTGCCTGTTGCTTTTAAAATTTTCGTGTGGAATGACCATGGGACGGTTTGAGATAAGAGGCTGGATGCGTTTGTCGTTGTCGAACCACGAAAGACTGTCTCACGGCTCGACGAAGACAAAGACATAGCTGTATTTAGATTTATTTAAAAAATTGCATAATCCCCTATCAAGATAATATAGCAAAAGAAATTTATCGATTTAAGGTAAACGGAAAGAAAAGGGTTATCTATATGAAACCTTTAGTAAGGGAACAAGAAAAAGATTCTGAAAGAGAGGATCACAAGAGAACTTCACTTGAATAAAGGATCGTCAAACTTTGCCCACCCCTACTCCCCAGGGAAAACAACCTCCTGAGCAGGCGTTCATCTTTAGGAATGAACAAGTACTACCCACCCCACTTTGACTGATGATTTATCGCAGACATAGTTGTTTTTAGATTTATGTCCTTCATATTTTTCTCGTTAATATATGCATATGTGACGTAATTGGGGTTATGGAGCGTTGATTGGCTTAGGGGCACACTATTTGGCGGGAAAGCGATCAAAGAAAGTGATCATTTCAAGAAGGGAGATGGAAGTTAATGGCTCTGTGTCACGAGCTACTACTCAATTCAATTGTGGTTCCTTTATTGTTACCCCCTTTTATGTGAACAGGATTTGTTTTACATTTCCCTCGCCAGATGAAATGAGCTTTGCAAAGAAACACCTCAATTAAAGTGTTAACAACTTTCCTTGCTTTGTGCATGTTTCTGCTAATTAATATTAAGATTCTGGAGATTCTCAATTATTTTGGGGGTATGGTTAAATAGTTATTTCTTGGTCTTTAGCCATGCCTTAATCCTAGCCAAAATAGAATACTACAGCAAGTACCATTTTAGGCCGGTGAGAGAGACCCTTCTTCCACGTAAATACGGGATACTGTGCTTGCATCAGCGTTCCATAACTGACGCAATCACCGACCGTCCCACGCGCACAATGCCTTGGTGGACTTTTTGACAGACTCCTTCTATTTGCCGCACACGGTGCAAACTCTTCTTTACTCAATTCTCGTGCACCATGTACAAGATTCCATCACTGGCTGCTGGATTTGAGCACTCTGCGCCTTTGAACGATTCGACGAACTCCATTGTATTGAGAAGACTCGGAGCCCAGTATTGGCAGAAATCTTATTCAAAACACTTTTCTGTGAAATTTGACCGGGAAAAAAAAGGAAAAAAATAAATTTTAATTGAGGAAACTATAAGTTCAATATATGGTTAGTGATAGCAATCAAGACCAGGTCAGTTTGGCTTGGTGGTAACTAGAAAAGTCATGAGCCCATGCGTAGGAGCTTGCCTCTACCATTCAAGCCCTATGAGTCAACCTTTGCTCGTATCTCTCTATTTTTAGAACGCCACGAGTTCTTCGGCTCTGCACACACTGTTTAGAATGGCCAATCAGAATAAAGTTATTGTGGAACAAAGACAAAAATAGCAAAAATAATGTATGCAAATTGATGTAAATTGTTGTAAATGTGAGTTTCCTGCTGAAGGATTAGTTTTAAAAATAGAAAGATACACGCAAATGTTGACTCAAGGATATAATGCATTGGGAGGCTCCTCGTCATGGGCTCCTGGTAAAGTCTTTTCAAACCAGTCGCCCTCATTGCCTGATTAGCGTCGCGATCTACAACACAAGTAACCCCATCGTTAGAAAAACGAGATATTTCTCTTGGTAGAGTTGTTTTAGTGAAGCCTTTTAAGATAACTTACAAATCCGTGACTGTTTACCTTTATCAAGCCACTATCCCTGCCATCATACAGGTTCTTAAAAACGCAAGTTAAGTGCTTCTTTCCCGCCAGCCCTACTGTCGGCGGAGAAAAAGCCCTGGGAACGATTAAACACAACAATAACGTGGTTGTAATGAGACTGCGTCAGTGTTGCATTTGATGTAATTAATGAGTTGCCAGTATGGCAATAGCCCATTTCCGAGTTGCTGCATGCCTCAGTTTCAAAGCGAGTACTAGTCCTGGTGCCCAACCATTCAAATGAAAATTAGTTGCGTATTCTTATGCAAACCAAACTCATTTCCCTTACAATAGTTGAGCACCAAGACTCACTTCGAAACCGAGACAAACAGCAACTCGGAAATGGCCCATCCCCGTGGAAAATGGGTAATATTTCTCTGTGTTTTTTTTTTTTTTTTTTTTTCCGTGACGGTAAAAGTCTTGCCTTTCACTCCCAGAACGCACAGAAAACCGGTTTTCTTCACAATGAAAAAGGGTTCTACACCCGAAACGCCTGTGATTTTTTAAAAAGCTACTGAAAATTTTCGATATTTATTTTATATCACTCTACTTGTTTATTCTGTTGGAAGCGTGCTAGAGTTTCAACAAAATGACCCCCAAAATCAGCAAACAATTGTGACGCTGATGAATAAGTAGCTGCTATTTCCAAAACGATGGAATTACCTGATGATAAATAACTTCGTCTTGGAGAGTAAATTTTTGACTTTGCAGAAACGATGGCCAGAGTTGGGCGATTGTGATCTTTGTGTTGAATTCGCACATTTCTTGACAAACTTTATAACACTTGAAAGAAAAAGAAAACAAAAACAAAAACCTGATATCTTGCCATAATTTGACACAGATGCTGCACTGTTTCGTGAGTAAACACGCCGCGGTAACTTGATCGATGGCGGCGCCCGCAGAATTCGATGTCACTTTCTATTTTGCGATTTACTCGTGCAGCCAAAAGTAAAATAACAAAATTGAACGTGGCAAAGATCTCCCAAAATTTTTTTCGCTGATGGTAACTTTTTATAGTTGGGGTTCAAAATTAATGTTGTTTTCATGTCGTAAATTTTGTTGCTGATGGCAAGATATTTTATTGTTGATCGACCGTCCTGAAAACTTCCTTCTGCTCTTCCTAAAAACTTTGTATCAATATTTATTTACTTTTGCATCAATGTTTGTTTTCATAAAGCAAGCTAACAAAATCTGTACCTTGCTTACTTCGTATTTTCGGTCCTATTCTTCTGTTACAAAGTGGTTTAACCTTAGTGAACTTTTTTATTATAAAGCTGTCAGACGCTCGGAGTGCACGCTTAAACTTGTGGTGAAAAGAATTTGTGAGGGAACTTGAAAATGATCAGCATGTCAGCCTAGAAGCCAATGTTTCTCGATCTCCTTTTATTTTCTTCAATCTTTCTGGGTTTAGTACTTTGCTAGTAACCACATGTCTTCTCAGGGGGCTATTTACCTAAGACTTCTACCATGGCACTACAATGATATACAATACCAAAACAATATCGTGTGCTATTAGAGCTACATATTACGCAAAGACAACTTGAATCTCCTGGAAGACAAAGCGCAGCTCAGTTGACATTATGGAATAAAGCGCTGTGTTCCTGGCACTACAACACCTACGCAATGCGTGCCTATTTTTTCTAAAGATGACAGGAATTTTTCTTTCTGACAAATGATTAATAGGCTGGTAGCCAGGTTTTTAACCTCAGAAAAAGACCTGTTTTTTCGTATGAACGTGTGAGCCAAAGGGCCTCTGCTGGTACGACTTCTGGATGACCCCTTAAATGGTCTTAATGATCCCCGACTTGAAAAAATTGACTGGAACGCTGCAGTTCAATACCACCCAACTCAGTCTCTTCTGTTTTTGAGTAACACGTACCACTGGCAACCCAGTCTGTCTACGCTCATGGAGCGTCTAGTTCAATTTGAATTCGTCATGTCAGTCGCTGAAAAACCTAAATATTTTTTTGTTTAACAGACATTGGTGCTTTACTTTTGTGGTAGTCTCCAATCAACGGGGGACCTTGACCATTGTTTAGAAATGATCTTAGAATTTTACATCTTAGAATTGGGCAAAGAATAGGAACTAAGACCAATTCTTTAGTCAGTTAAAAACATGCATACTTATGAAAATCTCCCAGGGGATGTTTAATCACTTTTCTGAAACTTTGAGCACTATTTGATCCTTTTAAACCGCTTTTTGCGATTTTTCCAGCGGGATAAGGACAGGCCTAGCCTGAAATTTTCCAGGAGGTTAAATCTGTTTTGTTTGCAATCGGAATAATTACCAAATTCACCTTGTTGGCAAATTGTTTGCTGCTATTGTTATTCGCAAAACACAGGGCGGTCAACAGTAACAGCAGTGAACAAAGCGCTATGGTCAGCGGGATAGTTATGTACTGTTTCGTCATCATTCAACTGACTTTGGACTTTCGTCAAAAACATAACAGGAAAAGAAGGAAAACAACTTATGTTAGCGTGAGAAAAAAATGCTACTGCAGTCAAAAATGCGTCGTCATCATTGGTCGCATGTTTTCTATCTACACACAGAAAAATGTTTTCCGAGATTTCTTTTGTTCTTATGTAACTGGCTCGCAAAACTACTGTAATATTGAGTAGAGCTGTGGTGTCGATGATGGCTTGGGCCTACCTGCAACTGAATTAACCGTGACCCAAGTGCTCCTTTGCAAGTGTCGAAACTATAATCTTTAGCTACTAACCACGTGACTCAGTTGAGTGAGCATCGGACTACGGGATAAAAAGCCCAGACGGATCAACACACAGGGTCTTTAAGTAACTGAACAGAAAATGCTGCCTTTGTGATAACAAATGGAAAGACACTCTTAGCTTGTCTTGAAGTCCTTAGATAAGAACGATAAGCCGTAGACCCCCCCCCCCCCCCCCCCCCCCCCTCACATCACTTGGGTAGGATGTTAACGAAACCTGCCCACAGTTCGACAAGTACTGATTGGTTGTCTCTCACTCATTCTGTTCTGGAGGCGCCTTTGTAAACTACTTATTATTCAGTGAAGACTGTAAACTGCACGGCCCGCCATTTGCACCATAAAACAATCTGGCAAAGTCCCCCACAAAGTGTTGTACATTGACCCTATAAGTAAACCCACCAGGAGAGTGGTTAAGTGATATATTTATTCGTTCATTCTCATCTTATGATCACTATTTCGGGTCATCTACATCTGAGCCACTGGAGATTAGTGGGAGCAAGACAGTTGATACGCACGGAAAACTTTTAATAAAATTCTTCTCACACCTGGACACCTTCAAAAACACTAGAAGATCCTCAAACCTTCATAGTAGGAATTCGAAGTAGATAAAAATTAGACAGAGGGGATTCTCCTGCAATTCTTATCACTTACTTTTTTCTTCGCATGGGAGTCTTCTATCTGCCAATGAAATTATGATTTATCTCCTTCTGAATTTGACCAAAGGTTTTATGCTTTTTACTCGATGTTACAAAATTTTGCTTAAAACTTGTTCTCGACAAGTCGGGAACTAGTGACGTGTAAATTGCTAAAAATTAATTGTTACAAATGGGTTCAGTGAGAGCTTTACAACGGTTAGAACAAATTATAGCGTCATTTTGGCCACGCGTTATTGATAGCCGGTGTCACCCTTTGAATAACTTGCTGACACGATTACTTTAGTTTCTTCTCATTGTTGTGTTCATTATTGGTTGGTAAAAAACTCGTCAAAAGATTTGCCCAACCCGCTAAGTGTGACGGGTCGTGATCCCCTTGGTCTCGCAAGTTTGCGAGAAGGGAAGAGGAGAAGATCAACAGTAAAATGTCGATCTTCACACCTCTTCCCACAAACCCGCAACACAGCATAAAAGAAGCAATAACAGGGTTAAATAAAATATATATAATTAAGCGAAACAAACCTAAGAAGCTAGAGAATATACAATTGCTAGGTTCAAAACATGGAAAGCGAAGTAACCGTAAAAAAAAGATAAACCTATGCACTAAACCTTAAATAAATATACTTAACTAAATAAATAATTATCTACGTTAAAACTTAACTTAATGATAATACTAAATTTACTTCTTGCTTTACCCTAATATTTACAGACACAAAGTTCAGATCTTTTCTTGCAAACCCATTTCAATCCTTTAAGCAATTCCAACTGTCCTGTACTCTAACTGAGTAACAACAGATTCCACGTTCCACGCTCTTATAGCTCCTCTGGCTTTTAGTTCCTTCTTAGTTCTCGCTTCTCACTCAAACTGAGCGCTTCTTCTCTTTTCTTCTCTTTCCTAGCCGCCTCTGACAAAGGGAGTTTCAATGATGAAATGGTATATGAAATGAATCATATATGAACTGCGGATATGAAATCAAGTGAAGCTATGATCTTCGCAGTTATGAAAGCAATTTTTACAATTGCGTAGAGAAGCCTGAAAAATTCAGGACTTCATTTCATATACCATTTCATCATTGATTCATTCCTCACGGGACCATTAGAACCACAAATTACCAGCTCCCAACGTCAGTGGCTTCATAGCTCATTTGGTTAGAGTGTCGCACCGGAATCGCGAGGTCACGGGTTCAAACCACGTTGAAGTCCTGAATTTTTCAGGCTTCTCTACGCAATTGTAAAAATTGCGTTCATAACTGCGAAAATCATAGCTTCACTTGAAAGGGAGTTTTGTCGATGATTATCCGGCAGGCTCCTACCATTGACTCAGAGCAGTGGTACTTTCTTTCTTCAACTTCTTCCGACTGCTCCTGCTCCTTTTTCAACTGGAAACTTTCTGCTCCACCAACCTCTTCTCAACTGACTTTTTCTAACCTCTTTTTTTGCAACACGCTACTTACATTTCTATCTTTACATAACAATCCACTCCACATCAACACTTATAGACAAACCTATTGTTAAAACACGACCCTTCACAATGGAGAATTAAAAGAACAAACAGACTAACAATCTATTCTCTAATGTACTAATTGCGGTAGACTACGATACGAAATTAACACTAAGTAATTAACACGAACGGAATAAACTATGATCTAACAAAGCAAATAACTAAAGAAAAAAGGAATTTTGTGACACTAAGTTAAATCCGCTTCAGGATGATGAATACTGGTTAAATTACGACCAACAAGACTCTAACAGATTTGAATACCCCCAAAGAAACATTCCAACAGCCAATTTTTTGATCATGCGCTCAAGCGTCCTATTCTCAAATTCACTCGCCGTAGCAAAAAATAGCGAAATGATCTCGGCTGTTTCGGATTTCTCGACTACCGCTAATTTTCCCTTTTTGAAATAGCTCAGTAGGGCAGAGCTGCTTAAACGTTTAACGTTCTATTATTTGATTCGCAGCTTCCTAAAGCTCGTTTCACGTCACCTTAAAATTTCTTTCCTGTAAGCGACTAAATGTCATGTGGGTGAAAAATTCTTCTTTTTCTGAAACGCAGAATCAAATAGTCATTCCGAAATTCCTGAATTTAGTAATTAACAATTATTAGCCGAAGGCGAGTTGAATATAAAAACCGAGACGAAGTCGAGGCTTTTATTCACCGATATTCACCGAGCCTGAGGCGGAATAATTGTTTTAGTACAATTGCATGCATTTTCTTTTAGGCCTTGTTTACAAAAAGGAAGTGTAACCCAGCTGCTAGGGTTACCTTAGTAGAAGGGTCAAAGATAGCGAGGGTTTACAAGCAAAATTTAAAAGGCATGGTTCCCTATCACTGGGGACAACTCTAAATGACCTTGATAACCGCACCCAGGTAGAAACCAGCAAAAGGTGTCCTGGGTAACCGAGTTATCCCTAGCACAGCGTTTACAAGGCAGGAAGAGTTACCCTGGCGTTAGGTGCTAGGGTAACCCTAGCACTCAGATAGGGTTACCCTAGCATCAGGATAGCCTTATCTTGTTCAAGAAAAGAAGAAATGTGTGAGTGCTAGAGTAACCCTGGCAGTAGGGTCACTTACTACTGTAAAAATGCTGCATCAATATTTAAAACAGCGTTGATTCAGGGGCGGATCTAGGGGGAAGGATGCAAGGGGTAACCCCCCCCCCCCCCCCCTTGAGATTACCTGTGGTTTTCTACTACACCTGGTATTCTGCAAAACAAAAGTCACCAGTCAGCTACAGCTACGCCATTCCTTAATGATGCACTCCCTTCTAAGAAAAATCCTGGAACCGCCCCTTTGTGATTAACCGTTTTAATGTTCTAACCTTGGACTCACAGCTTTCCTGGCAACTTTCGTTTCACATCACCCTAAAGATCAAGTTTCTTTCTCTTTTTGCCAGTTTAAATTGTTAAACTTTCTATAGAAGGAACAAAAAAATTGGGTAAAATTGTTTGTTATCTGCGATACAAAATCGAATACGCATTCTGAAGTTTCTGACTTTTGAGCTAATGCATGTTCAGTCTAAGGTTCTTGTTCTCAGGCGGGCTTGTCTTGACACAGTAGCTTAATCTCAACGATCTTGTTCATATAATCTATGACTTGGATAAAAGACACTCGAGACGGGAAAGTGGGTCAATACCACCTAAAAAAAACTTCAAATTGACATGCTCTTAGCTTAATGTAGAAAACTAAGTAACCTGCGTAGCTGAAGGGTTCTTTTTGGAGTGCGAGAGAGCCTTCTCGCGGCTTTGCCGCTCGAGTTCTCTTGCGTCCCGCAACAACAGAACCACCAGCTACTCAGGCTGAAAACTAAGTTAAGGGAACTTCAAACAATGCATGTTATTAGGAAAGCGAAAAACTGGTTTTCCTGGTGATCTTAGTTGCAACGCTACTTTTGACTATGTTTGGGCTTGTGATATGAAAGAAGCCGCACCCGTTCATCTTTGTCGGACCATGAAACAACAACATAACACGTGTCACCATGCATTCATGGAAAAAGTAGCAAAGCCAAAATTTATCGATTTCGGGTAAATGAAGAGGAAAGCATTATCTAAATGGTCTTGATAGCACAAGTGTATTATCTACACGAAGCACTTAGGACGGGAACGAGAAAAAATTCTTTAAAGGGGAAAGACAAGGAGACTTCAATAAAATATTGGATCATCAAACTCTCCCAACCCCCCAACCCCTCACGGAAACAACCCTCTTATCAGGCCCTCATCACTAGGAGATTTCGTAGTTCATAGTTCATAGCATTTACCCTCTCAACCATGATACACCACAGAAGACAGACCACACCACCGGGAACTAAATGGTCTACTCTTTGCAACAAGTGTGTAGATTCTTTTACGTCCCAAGTTCTAGTTGTTTATGGATTCATTTCCTTCGCGTTCCATTTATGCATATGAGACGTAAATAGAGTCATTGTCCGTTGATAGACTATTAAGAGGATATCCGCAGGGAAAGCTGTCAGAGAGAGCAATAATTTCAAAGAGAGAGATGGAAGTTAATGCATCCGTGACATGAGCTACTACTCAAATCAATTGTGATTCCTTTATCGTTACCTCCTTTATTAATTTGAACATGATTTGCTTTACATTGCCATCGTCTGATGAAATCACCTTTGCGAACTACACCGTGTTTTAAGCGTTTATAATTTTACTTGCCTTGTGCATTTTTCTGCTAAATAATACTACGATTCTGGAGAATCAATTATTTCGGGGTTAAAAAGTGATTTCTTGGTCCTCAGCCAGCCATTACTTTGTACCCTTAAACTAAGCACGAATACCAAAAAGGTACATTTTACGCCTGTGGGGGAGGTAATTCTTCCACATAAATCCTGGACACTGAATTCCAGCCTGTGTACGCATCGGCGTTTCCATAACTAACGCAATTACCAACCCAGAATCCCACTCGCACAGTGCCCTGGTGGACTTTTTCACAGACTCCTTCTATTTGCCGCACACGGTGCAAATCCTTCTTGCCTCCATTCCCGTGTTTCATGTACACGACTCCATCAATGGCTGCTGGATTGGAGCACTCTGCGCCGTTGAAAGTGAAATACCATCGTTTGCAGCAACCATGGCAATTATAGATTCGAAGAGGTCCATTGAAGAAGACTCTGAGTCCAGTGTTTGCAGATGTCTTGTTGAAAACACATTCCTGTGAAAATTGACGAGAAACAAAGAACAAGTGAAAAGTGAACCAAATTAAATTGAAATTCAGTAAACGTTTAGCTTACTATATGGTTAATGATAATGATCTAGATCTGGTCATTTTGGTTTGCTTGACTAATGAAGTCCCTTTGGTGCGAAACAGCCAGCTGGAATCAATCAAATTACCTGACTGAGCGTCGCGATCTACAACACAAGTAACCACATCGTTAGACAAACGAGATTTATACCCTTGGGAAAATTGTTTTTAGTGACGCCCATTCTGACAAATCCGTGACTATTTACCTTGATCAAGCCATTATCCCTGCCATCATTCAGGTTCTTAAAAACGCACTGTTTCCAGTTACGCACGAAAGACGCCTCAGCTCCTTTGGGACCTGGGGGACCAGGAGGACCTTGGCTTCCTGCTTCACCGTTACCTCCAGGTGGACCTGCCTTACCTGGTGCTCCCTGAGACCCTTTAGAACCCGGGTGTCCTCGAACACCTTCTTCGCCTTTGATCCCTCGTGGCCCCATAGGTCCCTCAGGTCCATGATTGCCAGGTGATCCCGCAGCTCCTACTGATCCCGCGGAACCAGGGCTTCCCGGGATACCTGGGATTCCCGGTGCGCAGAAACAGGCAGCTTGAGCACAGGATCCATACGGTGACGTCTGTTGAGGAGTGCCCTAAATTGAGACAGTTAAGAGGGATTACATCCCTTTGTTTCACTTTTGTTTTCGCAACCGTTAACTGTGTACGTAAAGCTCTTAATCCTTATGCAACATCATGGTACCCTCGTTACACAATTTAAAACTCAATTTGCCCCTTAATCGGCGTGTTCAAAAGTTTTAGAATAAGGAGCAAGCCGAGGAATCTTGAAATTTCTTTTTGGGGAAACTGACAGTTTTCGAAGGGTTTATAGTGACAAGGCTTACAAGATAACACCCATGTGATCATCGAAAGTAAGTCCTGTTGGGCTGGGTCAGTTAACACTATATTGGTTGACCCACAGGGAATACTCGTTGTGGTGGTCTCGAGGGGAGCAGGGATGGGGTATTGTTGCCATGAGTGGGTTGAGTTCGTGCTAGTTCTCTAAACTACTCCAAGGATGTTTTCCTCCGTCACTAAGAATCAGCTTGTCAGGAACTCATCAAGAGGAACCTTGTGTCTCCCATACTTGGCCAAAGAGTCGACCCCAGTAGATTTACTAATAGAACGCCTCCCTTGGGAGATTCAGCACGCCCACTGTTTTAAAAGTCAATCAAAACAGAGCTATCTCAGCGTCAAGGGAAATATGATACTTTCACGGGAAAAGCATGTTCTTAAAAACAAATTTACTCGGGAAAGGATTGACTCAAGGAATAAGTGGACTAGAGGCTCAATTTGATGTGTTCCTGGCATGTACCCTATTCCACCCTTCAGGAGCGTATGGAAGAGTACCCTACGACACCAAAAACGCATCTCTTGATTTTGTTGACAGGGGGATGTTAGCTACTCTCACCTTGTTGTCGCTGCTGCTCTTTCCATTCGCAGAACACAGAGCGGGCACAAGTAGCGTCAGTGCACACATTGTTGTGGTCAACGGTGTAATCATACAATTTTTCGTCATCATTCAACCTGGGAATGTTGGGCCTATTAATTATTTAGTTTTACAGAATGATGCTTAAAATGCACAAATAGGAAAGAGGAGAATCATCTGGTAGCAGAAAGAAAACTTTAAAGGAGCAAAAACTACCGATAAACTCGATATATCAAATTGTCAGACACCGCAGTGATCAATGATGGTGATGCTGAACGTATCTGCATGTTAAATCAACTTTGGGAAAATAGTTTAGGTACAAGCGTACATTGCACTCTTAAGAACTTGAAATTGACTGAATTAAGTATCACACAAATACGACGCAGTAATTACATCGGTGAGAACAATGACTGATTTGTTTTACACTGTGAGGTTTTGGTTTGCCACTTACCTTTGCGTACTGGCTCCGTTTTCGAGCGATCTAGACGAAGGAGCGACGATTTCGCTTGTAATAAAAAGTGGAGGAAAAACGTCACGTTTTTTGGTTTGAAAAAAATGGCCCCAGTCTTTCAATGATCTTCACATCAGATTTGTCTAAATATATATAAATGAGCTGATTTTTTCCCACTCCCCATGTGAGTGTCATGCTGAATTCGCGTTGTAACAAGCTTCTGTTGCTGGACTCAACATACACGTAATATTTTTTTCAAGGTTTGAGTCATCGCCGATTCCTCCAATATATAGATCGCATTCACATGACGTCACGGCGGCCATGTTGGAAAAGTGAAACAAAGAAACAACGGCCAAATATTCTTTTGGGAATTGAACTCTATTTTTACGAAATTTTTTCCCTTTGTTTTAGTATGCTAATATGGATGCTGGTCACATGAGCAAAAGAACTGTAGAATCCGTGTATCTCGTGCATATTTTGCGTCTCAGAGTACTTAAATGAGATTTGGCTTGCACGAGTGACTATTCTCAATCCCATGGGTAACTAATAATTTCTCATGCAAGACTTGTGATTAGCTGGAAAGGTCTAGTTTCGCGGTAAAATTATTTATCTGAAAATAACTTGGTCTTTAAAAACGCCATTTCACAAATACAATGAAGATGTACGCTCCTTGTCATGGGTTCCCTGTGCCAGGGAATAGATGCATGCGGTATCATCTACAAACTAAAGAAAAGCTTCTCATTGTACAGGATTGCTTTTCTTTAAAAATTACAGGCTTTCTACATATATTTATATATTGGAAACCGTTTGATGCCTCATAGTCAATTGATAAAGCAAATTTAACTGATTAGAGTGCAATGTGAAGTGCTAGTTTTTTACCCCATATGCATGAACCATGTGAGCGTTACCAGCAACCCTTGACCCGGAGCCGCCAACACCCATACTGGGCCTATGTCACGGCGTTTTTACAGACCAATTTATTTTTAGACTACATTTTCCGAAAAAAACAAAAAAAAAAAAAAAACAAAGGCAGTTCCAGTTCGGTGACCCTATGACTTCAGGTTAGTTTCTTGTAATTGGTCATCGGCCTCCTGTGGGACCCTTATTCGCGGGAAATTCAATCTAAAAATAAATCGGTCTGTGAAAACGCCGTGACAACAACACAATGGAGATGTAGGCTCCGGGTCATGGGTTCCTGGCGTTACCCTACTCATGGTAGAGGGCCCACACAAGGACAGAGTAAAACTCTGACCAGGGTGGAAATTGAACCAACGACCTACGAGTTAGATCACCGCTGCTCAACCGACTGAGCTACAAGCTCAGACGGGAGCAAGCCATGGGAACTGAAGATGTTAAAGTCACGGCAATAAACATGTACAAGTACAAGGAAGGGTTACGTTTTTGCAAACGTTGGCCGTGTAGCACTTATATTTGAACAGACTCAACTGATTAGAGTGTAATGTGAAGTGCTAGTTTTGTACCCATAGGAAGCATGTGAGCGAAAGTTGTGGGTTCAGTTCCCACACTGGTCAGAGTTTTGCTCTGTCCTTGTGTGGGCCATTTCCATTAGTAGGGCTAACACTCACATGGTTCATATGGGGTAGAAAACTAGCACTTCACATTACACTCTAATCAATTAAGTCTGTTTAAATATAAGAGCTACACGGCCAACGTTTGCAAAAACGTAACCCTTCCTTGTACTTGACAAAGCACATTGTTCGCCAAATCTTAAAGTGTGATCGTTTGCCCTATCGCAGATTCACCAGCTATTTTAAACCCTCGGGATATTCCACTTCCCTAGATTCACGGGGAACTGATCTACACTCTGAACTTGAAACCATTTAATCACAACTCCAAAAGCAATGTTCCTCCTTTCATGTGACTTCTTCCTGCCAGTTATAAATTATGTTAAATAAATGTACGCTTACAGTACAGTTCAGTTTCTTAAAGGCCTGCAACATTGCCAATTTTCTCAGATTTTTCGTATCTCACTTCTTGTAAATTATTGAACAATGTAGTCAGACGAACTCACCAATAAATTAATCGTATTCGCATTTTAATCAGCTCTGTTCATTTGACCCGTCCAGGACCCATGTCCCTTCATGACGCGTCTTAATTTGGTTAAAGAATTGGCCGTTACCCTTGTTTAAGTTTGTATTTCTAACCGACGAAAGCTAAACTAGCTAGCAAGTCTTGTTGGTCTGCCTTCCTTTAAGCTTTATTTAAATCAAAACTAACTTTTGTTGTATTCGTCAATGATCCATCTTTTAAATGGTCACTATTTGGTTAGCACAATAGAGGACTTTCATTATCGAACGATGTAAGTTATTTTCAAACCATACTTTGAAAGTGAAAATATCATAAATAATGAGATATGTGAACTGCGAATCTTTTTTTTTAAGTTTCAGAGTTACACAAAGAAAGCATGCAAACGCAAATCGACCGCCTTTCACAACTGTTGCCTGCCATTGCACAGAATTATGCGCCAATCAACTCGAAACTTCAACAAACCCTCCCCCCCCCCCCCCCGGGCAAAGCCGGGGCATTTGATTGGACCTTTCAAATTCCCGCCGCCTCAAGCCAAAATGATGTTCAAGTGCCCTACCCTATCGTCGTATTTGCCTGTCATACCCTACTAAAGAACAATCGTCATCGGCTCCTGCCGCCTGTAATAAAGACCTTTTGAAGACCTTTTGGGTAAGCGGGTAGGCCAATCGCTCACAAATGCTACATCTCTTCCTTTAAACTCTTCCATCTCGTCCAAACACTTGTTTTATAGCTTAGCGACTTCGGCGCCCGAGAAAAAAATCATTTGAATTCAAACTCACCGTCGTCCATTTTGCACGCCCAAACCCGATGCAGATCTATGCATGCGCTTGGATTTACCGCTGGACAAAACAACTGTGGAAAATCAGGACTGGGCCACCGGGGCGCTGGGCCGTCGCGGGTCGTGGGCCGCGGGCCGCTGGGCCGCGAGCCTGCTTTTAGCAAAACCCTGGTGCAATGAGAGTTTACATTGGTTGGCTTCTATGTACATATATATGGTAAATGATGTTGACGTAATACTGGAAATAATGTGATAAAATGTGGTAGTTACGACAAATTTGAATTCAAATACTATTAAAGAGTAAAGGGAAAATAACGGAAGTGACTATAAATAATAAACTGAAATCTAATACGTTTCTTCGCGGATATTAAGACCGTTGGGATCAATTGTCCTGCCTTTTGAAATAAAAAAACGTTCCCTGGCCTTACGGATTTTCCAACAGAGACTCGATCCGTAAGGCCAGGGAAGCTTTTTGACTTCAAAAGGCAGGACAATTGAGCCCAACGGTCTTGATCTGTTTGATCCTTTCGTAAGTTGTGTTGTAAAATAAACGCAACGGGTTCTTAAACACAACGATCATGCTGAGTGCAGCTTTTGTCGAGCACATAAGACAAGAACAACAAACATTAAAACAGGGCTCGCTCGGGTTCTTTGGGTTGGCCCATGAAACGATCAGGGACCAACAACCTGTGCGGGTGGGGTCCCTTGTCATTGACATTACAACAAGTTGTAAATGCACAACCTCGTGATCTGCAACCACACTTATTGACTCCTAATGAAAAAATATAAGTGCATTTACAAAACATTCAGTTCCATTCCCTTCGGATTAAGCTTGTGTTTCAATTTGGCCACAGCGTTCTCTGTTTTGGTTGCTCGTTTTTATATTCAGTTGGCCTTCAGGAAAAAAGTCCAGTTTTCGATGATATGATATAACTAGCTTTTGTAATGGGATAGCCTGGAACTAAAACAAATTTTCACAAATACCAGGAAGAAACAGTAAAATTCTTGAACGAGAAAACAGTTTAAAATTCAAATGAAGCTATGATCCTCGCAGTTATGAACGCAAATTT
>NC_090879.1:51446341-51451341 GCF_036669935.1 Montipora foliosa
TCACTGAAATAATTCGTAATAATCAAATTGCTTGGTGTATTTTAGTACTTTACACGTTACGAGTTCCAAACGTGTCGACAACAAGTTTTAACCAAAATTTCGCAACATTGGACGAAGCATAAAAGCTTTGGTCATAGTCAGACTGAGAAGTATCATAATTGCATTCTGCATTTGGTGGATAAAAGACTCTCAAGCGAAAAAGGGTAAGTGGTGAGAATAGCATGAGAAGCCCTCTACTTGTTTTTCACTTGTTTCCCACAAGGTTGAAGGAACTTCTACTGTTTTTGAATATGTGTGTGAGGAGAGTTTTATTTAAAGTTTAGTGTCCTTTGCTTCCACTACTCTGCAGTGGCTCATATGTAAAGCACCCGAAATAGTGATCAGAAGATTATAGCTTCGACTATTGCAAAGGAGCGCTCGGATTAATTTGCGAGTATGCCTAAGCCATCATGAATAGTACAGTTCTCTTTAAAATTGCAGTAGTTTTTCCGGGAAAGTTACATAAGAACAAAGAAATCGCGGCCTGACCTCGTAGAAAGCATTTCCCCCATATGTACATAAAAACACAGATCTATTGCCACGCACTTTCGACTACAGTAGCGAGAGTGGTTCACTTTTTGTCTAACGCTGACGTATGTTGTGTTCTTCCTTTCCTGTTATGTTTTCGACTAAAAACAAATAATGATGGCTGTTTTTGACGAAGGTCCAAAGCCGGTTGAATGATGGCGAAACAGTGCATGACTATAGCGCTGACCACTGCACTGTGTTCACTGCTGTTACTATTAACTGCTCTGTCTTCTGCGAATAACAACACCAGTAAACAATTTGGCCACAAGGTGAGTTTGTTAATTATTCCAATTGCAAACAAAGTAGGTTTAACCTTCGAGAAAATTACTTGCAAGGTCTGTCCTGATCCCGCTGGAAAAATCGCTAAAAGCTATTTAAACACGGGGAGTACTCAATTTCGACCAAATTTTCAGAAGAGTGATGAAAATTTAGAAACAGGATTAAAGATTTGCTAAAAATTGAGCAAAACATCCCCTTGGAGGTTTTTATAGGTATGGCCATTTTTCAATAAAAAACAGTCCCCATTCTTAGACCAATTCCAAGATCTAAGATTCTAAGATCATTTGTAAACAATTGCCCTCCGTTGATTATAAACTATCATTGAAGTAAAGAACCAATGTTTTTTAACAAAAGTTTCAAGTTGCTTTAAATCAAATGCAACACTGACTCATTACAACCGTGAAGTTATTTTCGTGTTAAATCGTTCCGAGGGCTTTACTCCGCCGAGAGTAGAGCGGGCGAGGAAAAGAATTAGAAGTACCTAACTTGATGTGGCTTCAAACAAAACGAAGGAAATTTACGGCGGTTAAGTGCTGATCCAAGCCGACTTTTCCGTCATCTTACAACCGCATGCAGTGTGACTTAAATATACTAGTCTCCAAATCCACATCTAATTTATGACTCTCAATTATTTCCGGTCGTTGAAGGAACACGTGGCTAGCCGTTGCCAGGGTCTTTTCCCGCCTGCTCTACTCTCGGCGGAGAAAAGCTCTGGGAACCAGGTTCTCATCATCAGATTCAGCAGGTTGTGTCGATGGCAAAAAAAAGATATGCATATAAATGTACATGTTTAACTTCAAAAAAATGATTCAACGAAATTTAGCACAAACAGGAAAGTAATCCCTCTTCATTGCCTTCATTTAGGGCACTCCTCAACAGACATCACCTTATGGATCCTGTGCTCAAGCTGCATGTTTCTGCGCACCGGGTATCCCAGGTATCCCGGGAATCCCTGGTCCCGCGGGATCAGTGGGTGCTGTTGGATCACCCGGCAATCATGGGCGTGAAGGACCTATGGGCCCACGAGGGAGCAAAGGCGAAGAAGGTGTTCGAGGACACCCGGGTTGTAAAGGGTCTCAGGGAACACCTGGTAAAGCAGGCCCACCCGGAAACAAAGGTGAAGCAGGAAGCCAAGGTCCTCCTGGTCCCCCAGGTCCCAAAGGAGCTGAAGCGTCTTTTCTGCGTAACTGGAAGCAGTGCGTTTTTAAGAACCTGAATGATGACAGGGATAATGGCTTGATAAAGGTAAATAGTCAAGGAATTGTGTGTTATCTTAAAAAGGCTTCACTGAAACTGTGAAAAGAGTATAAATTTCGTTTGCCTGACGATGTGGTCACTTGTGTTGTAGATCGCAACGTTTGGAACTTAATCAGGCAATCAGATCCACTTGTTTGATTTATTCACGGCTGTTTCTCCCCCAAAGGACTTCATTAGTTAAAAACAAGCCAAACTGACTTGGTCTAGATCATTAGGGAACTTATAATAACATCTGCGGCGGCCATGGTCTATGAAAACGTCACCTCAAAATATAACTTGGCTCTATCATAAGCCTTTCGCGATTATTCAGTCTCGTTCACGTCCTGCAATGTGCGCGAAGTATCTAAAAAAAAAAGGGGTAAGAGCGGTTTCAGAGTGAAAATAGAAAATGAAAGATTATCTGTTGTATGCTTATGTTGTCATCAAAACCTCAAATTTGGTGATTTCACGTCGTCGTTATGCAGAGGACCGCAAACATAATTGCTAAAATCCGTGCTGCACGTGCAGCACGATTATTTATGCTCTTTTAACCAATGATAGCGGAGCTCCGCGCGCGCGCGGAGCACCATAGTTAAGAAAATGTGGTAACCCATCGATGAACAAAGGAGACTTTTGTCTGATTGGCTGTTGAAAATTGTAGTATCCAGTTTTCCAACCGCGCGCTGTAATATAAACAAAGATGGCTTTCGAAGCGGTGATTTCAACCTGTGCTTCTTCGATCGTTCTATATAGCTTCTGCCAGTTGAAGGTGGTCATTTATAGTTTACGTGACAGGGAAAGATTCTGCAAGGGGCATTTTAGTCGGTGGGAATTTTTCTTTCGTTACGCTTCTTGTAAGCAGCCCTTTTAGTCTGCTCGGGGAAGCAACGCCTCTGAAGTTGCTTCGAGTCACCTTTTATACTTTTTAGCTTTACTTCTCCATTTAAGTGAACAACAAATGCTCAAAGTGCGAAAAGACCCGAGCAAAGGCCAGATTCCTTTGTTGGGAAGGGAGTACTATCTAACGTTGTTGCGAAATATATCCCTCGAGCTCGCAGGCTTCGATATATCCTACTTGAATGCAGCGCTGGAAGGAAGTATGTCACTTCATTCACTTTCTTTCATTGATCGTTTAGAGTTATGAGATGTCCTCAGTCCTTTGAAAGAACATCTTATCTCAACAGATACGTCGACAGAAATTTAATACCAGCCGCTATTTTGTGTATGTGTCTGAGGCCAACCTGGTTCACTGCATTTATCTCATGTGCAAACACTCTCAAGATACACTACCTTAAAAATTTCAAGAACTTTTATTTAACGGAACCAAAACATTATTCTTAGATACATCAACTGATCATGAAGGCATGTTTGATAATATATGCTAAAATGAGTCAATAATGAAGTTCCAGTTTATTACTTTATTGGATAATTCTGTCCTTGATCTATGGTAACTCCATTAAGTCTAGCCATAGTAATTATTCATTATTTTAATCATTTATGCTACCAGCGAATTATTCAAAAGTGATGTTGATGTTCTTAAGAAATCTATACAATAGTGACGAATGATGTGGTCACTGCCATCAGACTTGTAGGTTGTACTGAAATGAAATTTTCTGAATGAGTTCTCTTTGGGGAGGTAAAAATTTCACTTGACCATTTGAAGATGTAAAATTACACCCACATTAAATGTACAATTAAAATTGGGATGTCTGGAAATACATAAAGTAGGTCTTGTCTTCTGTGTAATGTTTAGAATTAAAAGGACAATTAAAGGCAAAGGAGACTTTGTGATAGAACTCTGATACAATATTAACTACTCATTAATTTCGATGTGGGCAGTTCATGCTCATTCATATTCATTGCTCACTTTTGTGGTAAGTTACTATCTCACTGCAGAGAATAAAGTAAATTTATCTAAATCAGGATGAAAGTGTACAAAATGTGCAGCCATTGATCTTAAATGTTTTTAGTCTATTAATTAACCCATTGACCCGTGGGGGTTCCCTATTGAAGAGTAAAATACCAAGTATGGCCGGTTTTGGCCGGTTTAGGGGTGAAAGGGATTTACATTATAATATTATTAAATATAGTACGTCAATAATATTACCGTATCAGTAATTGAGCCAGTATTTAATAACTAATATGTCCCAATAAAACTTAATATTGATTCCAACAGTGTTAAGTAATTAATATACATTGATTTATGATGATGGAACATCACACACCATTTTGTGTTCATTAAATTTATTTTTTACTTCATTCTTGGTGTATGGCAACTTATAGTAACCGCAAAAAACTTGCAGAAGAAATTGAAGAGAAGGTATACCTGAATATTATGGCTGTTTTGTGTGTCAAAAAATTTAATTGACCTGGTTTTTGTTTACTTTTGCTGCCATTCCTTGCACACAGTCACATGTCTCATAAAACTTGAATGTGCAGACAAAGGTAAAATAATTCACTGTACAAAGTTTAAAGAATTGTTATATTTGTATTATTTATTAAATGGGATTCCAAAAGCAGAAAGGTGCAAATAGTGACACACACACCCATGCAAGGCAGCCACACAAGGCAATGAAAATTTTAAAATATACGTTATTTACAAAATATAATGTACAATTACTTATCATGTAAATCATCATGAACAAAATTATTATATTTTACAATAATTACTTGTCATGTAAATTTTACTATACAGTTTGTAAATATCTTTAAAATTTCAATTACTACAGTTTCCCTCAAATTTAAAGTAAGAAATTTATCAAATCGAAAAGTGCAGTGCAAAGTTGTGGTAAGCAGGCATTTTTATTTGTAAATATTACTACACTAACTAAACATTTTTTATGTAATTAAGTATAATTTTTAATAGCTGGGACTAATATTTATTGCAATAAAAGGAAGAGTCTTATTTGCAGTACATT
>NC_090879.1:51456341-51476341 GCF_036669935.1 Montipora foliosa
GACAAAACAAAGGGTGTTTTTACAGGGCTTGCCCGTTGCCGCGGTGACATATTACGTCACAATAATGACTATATCTTGTTCAGCAATAATTCGCGTTTCATTTGGTACCACAAAGTTGCTAATGCATGATGCAATGTTGTGGTGCCGGTCCTTCTAATAAGAGCGTCACTTGCAAGCGTTGAAACTTGTTTGAGCCACCTTAAGAGCGAATTGCTTTTGCACAAAAGACGAAATGAACCAAGTTAAACCTCAAGAGTACTGAAAATTAGTTACGCAGGAGGGTGCCGCAGCAATTGCATGACCTCGTTTTCTCCCGGTTTTAGTTCGTGGGATACCCGACTTAAACCGAAGTTTTTTCCCGAGGATTTTTGATCGCTTCCTCACAAAATCGTTGATAATCCAAGAGACTGTTAATATTCAAAACCCTTTTTTGAGAGGACGATCATTCCTCAAACTTTGGAAAGAAAAGTTGTTCTTGTTTACTTTAATATTCTTTTTACTCCAAAATTTTATTTGACATGACGTGTTTTCCTCGGTTACAATTGCAAGTTGCCGTTATTGTTTAGCGAAGAGGCATGCGAGTGTGCAGAAGAGATATATACCGACAATATAAGACATTCGAAGCGGCTATCTAAAATCGAAACAGAGATTTGATTCTCACTGCCTCGATCCGACATAGAAAAAAGAGAAAAGAAAAGGAACTTTGTTTAAGTTTCTAGTCATCTAGCGCGGAGCACTAATTATTGGGGACGCTGTAAGCTGAATGAATACAAGAGTATATCCGAGTTTGCAACTTGATTGCAGGTTGCCAACGATCGCGAGTTGCACTTACAACACCCCTGTTATGGAAAAAGAATTTCTAAAAAGATATTAATTTTTATTAGGTAGAATAAATTGATCTTTTCGAATGCATTTCGAAGCTGAAAGGTGCTAGCTGACCTTATTGAGAGCCAGAAGTTGCAAAAATAACCCTATAACGCTATTAATTAAAAAGGAATCTCTCCGCAATTTTTGTTCTGAAATCTACAGATTTGGCTGAACTTAAAATCCAAAATTTTAATACCACTTGACTCTTCCAAACAGATATTTAATCGAAGCGTCTTATCGGGTGCCACCGTTATTTGATCTTTTCGTTGCTGCAGTAACATTTAAGTTGCTTTTTCTCACTGATTTCAAAGTTGCTCTTCTATCTTTTGTACCCGGTTGTTCGAAAGCCGATAAACGCTAATCCCAGATTAAAAATTAACCAAGGAGCTTATTTCTCTACTCCCAAACGTTGTTCAATTTATTTGACTCGAGCTGCATCACGTACGCAGCCACAGAGTCAAATATCGACTGACAGCATGGCTCATAACTGCCTCGCGCAGTCACACTGAGAGCATCATTGAAATACAGTTGCCTGTAACACCTTGTATTTGATATATGTTAACCATTGTCTCACATTCGCTCACTTTGGTGGTTGGTTGGCCGCATCATTCACGGGGATACAGGCAACTGTATTTCAATGATACTCTCAGTGTGACTGCGCGAGGCAGTTATGAGCCATGCTGTCAGTCGATATTTGACTCTGTGGCTGCGTACGTGATGCAGCTCGAGTCAAATACCCACATTTCACCCTTGATCACCATAGAGTCTCCAGTAGCTCAGTGGTTAGAGCATCCGTACTAGATCACGGAGGGTCGTGGGTTCGAATCCCATCTAGGGCTCGGATTTTTCCGAGTTCGCAGTGGGTTCATTTGTAACACCTTGTATTTGATATATGTTAAAAAAGAAATTTACAGTAAAATTGGAAATAGGAAGACCTTGAGGTTATCCCTACCATAATGGTCTCCTGCGCGATCGAGTTTTTCACGTATGTAAAAATAATTTTCTATGTATAAAATTTCTGCTTATAAAATTTTGAAATATTAAAATTAGTTAAAAAATAGTTAAGCATGCTCGTGCGTCCTTAGGATTTGCTTTCTCTTAAAAATTAATAAATGTCCATAAATGTTTTCAGGCGGCTTTTGGAGTCTATTACACTTATTCCTCCTTCAAATACATGGTTAGGTAAGTTGTTCCAAGGCCTTATGATTCTTACGAAAAAGGAATACTTAAAGCAATTCACCCTAGCTGATTTCGTTTGGATCTTGTATTGATGGTTGACTCTAGTTGTTTTACTCCTGCATGGCTCAAAATAATCATTAAGATCTAAGCGATTTTAATTAGGCCGAATACAATCTTGTAGCATTCAATCAACGACAAATACTCTCTTCTATGTTCTAAAGAGTTCCAATTTAACATTTTACAACGTTTTTCGTAAGGCATCTCGCGAGGTTTTTGTCCTAAGGCAATTCGTGATGCTCTAACGTTGAATTTTTTCGATAGACGAAATGTCTTTTACTAAAGATGGAGCCCATACCGGACATGCATATTCTAAAATTGGTCTTAATAATGACTTATATAGCATAGATAAAATTCCCCGGGGGGGGGGGGGGGAAGGGAGAAGTACTCCCAGAAAAATTGGGTAGGGGTGTGCGGCCCGCTTCCCAAAACCCTTGCCCTTACCCTATTTATTTAATTTGATACCCAATTTATGACCTGACCCTTAAATCAGTACCCTGCAGACCTGCCTTATAATTATTTCCCTAGTTCAGACCAATGTTAAAGGCAACGTTTATCTGCTTTTATTAGGTAGGTTACATGATAAAGAAGTAGCTTCTAAATAAAAAACGAATTCAAGACTAGAGTGCAAAAATGGATACCCTATTTATGACCAAAGTGGCGGAAAATTGGCCAAAATCGATACCCTATTTATGACCAAAACGGCTGAAAAACCCTACCCTTTGGGGCCGCACATAGCTATATAGCCCATATAAGGGAGTACCCCCCCCCCCCCCCCCGGATGAAATTACAATGTTATTGCCGTCAACTGTGCGTTTTAGCAAGCCTAGTACTCTATTTGCTTTGGTTACCGTTAGATCTACATGATACGACCAACTTAAGGGCTGTTTACATGGAGGTAGGAAGATCCTAGAAGGCGAAACAACTTTTCGTTTGGTTTACATGCAAGAACAAAAAACATGTAATTTGGGTTCTTCTGCTCTCCTTACTAGCTTTAATAACTTCCTTTTCATCTTCCTCCTGGCAATCTCTCAACTCATTCGAATGTATTTGACTCGCAGTGATTGCTCGTTACTTTCCACTGTGTCTCTTGTTTGGGGGATGTATCTTTGAAACAAAACTGGTCCTGAATATCATCAGAATCATTAGAATCGTCCTGTGGCAACGCCAGACGAAATTGTCGATCTTGGGCAGCCTAACACCGTGAACATCCGGCAGCCGCCATGTTTGTTTTATTGTCCATAGTACCAGGAACTTCCGAGCGAAGGCAGTTTACATGGTGTCAGGCTATTCCTAGCGCTAGGATCTTCCTAGCTCACAGCTAGGAAGATCCTAGCACTAGAGCCAAGTACGACCTCTTGCATGTAAACTGAATACAGAAAACATATGGTGCTGGGATGATCCGTCTTCTAGGATCTTCCTAGTGCTAGGATCTTCCTACCTTCATGTAAGCAGCCCCTTAGGTCACTTGACATGTTAACACCCAGATCCTTATACAAATTTACAGATTTTAATAACGTGTTAGATAAGTAATATGAGTGTTCGGTTTTGTCCTTATTGTGCGTTACTCTCCGTGATTGCTTCACATTTCTTTGTATTAAATTTGACTTGCCAGACCTTTGCCCATCTGTCCAAAGAATCCAAATAAGACTGTAAGATAGCTATAGTAATATCGTATGGGTTGGTTAGTTCCCGGTAAATCTTTGTGTCGTCAGAGAATAACTTTATAGTCGATTTAACAACTTTTGGTATATCGTTGACGTAGATCAGAAATAAGATAGGCCCTACAATGGTGCCTTGAATTGTGGAACTCCTGATGTGAGTGGAGACCAATCAGAATGGATGCCGGGTATTACGACTCTTTGTTTTCTGTTTGTTTTTCTGTTTTCAATGCTGACATTTGACAAAATTTTACATTAGAGGAAGTTAATCTTGTAAAAACAAAAATAAGCGAAAGAAACTTTCACCAAAAAGTTGAAAAAAGGAGACCAAAGTTTACGCTAATCCTGGATTAAGTTAATCGGCTTTCCAACAACCGGGTCCAGGAGATGGAAGAGCAACTTTGTATTCAGTGAGAAAAAGCAACTTAAATATGTTACTGCAGCAACGAAAAGATCAAATACCGGTGGCACCCGATAAGACGCTTCGATTAAATATCTGTTTGGGAGAGTCAAGTGGGATTAAAATTATGGATTTTAAGTTCAGCCAAATCTGTAGATTTCAGAACAAAAATTTCTGAGAGATTCCTTTTAATTAATAGCGTTATAGGGTAATTTTTTCAACTTCTGGCTCTCAAAAAGGTCAACTAGCACCTTTCAGCTTCGAAATTCATTCGAACAGATCAATTTATTCTACCTAATAAAAATTAATATCTCTTTAGAAATTGTTTTTTAGAATTTGTGGGGGATTACTTGAGGGATCAACACTCCAAAAATAATAAATTCAAAATACAGAAAATAATGTTTATTATCTTATCTATTTGAATTTTTATCAAAGAAAGCGTTCGTATGCGAAAAGAAAATTTGTTTTCAAATTTCCCGGGCGCCGCCATCCCGAACAATAGGGACCTAGAGGGCAACTGGTGGAGACGGTCAGGGGCGAGTTGTTCAAAGCATGATTTAGCTAATTTTGGTTACTGGAAACTTTTCTCAGTCAGTTTATTTACGGATAAAATTTTTTCCACAAGATTCTTATCTTTCATTTTTCAGTTAGACCCTCTACTAACTATCATGGTTAGACTATTTGTTTTCCATATTTCATAAAATTAGATTGTTAAAGGCTTTTTTGACGGGCAAAGCTCAATTCTTGGTGAGCGTTTAATCACGGATTAATGTTAAACGGCTGTTGAACAAATGGGCCCATGACTGCTTCTGGGCGGTAGTTTGTGTTGCAAGCACGAGACCCGAATCCCGGCAAATGGACGCGTTAGCGCGTTAGTGAAAGATCGGGGACGAGTGACAAAGGAAGGGGTCTCGTTCCCAGGCCCCATCGTTTCTTTTAGCCGGCGGGGCCCTCGCACGAGAAAACGAAGGGCTCTGGAGACAGGATTTGCAGTCCCAGATTCTAGAACTTTCGGAGTTTATGGGTCGTTAATAGTACTAAACATGGCGACGCTCAGAAGAATTACATTCGAAGAATCACTATGTGACGCTTTAAGTGGCCTCAACGTAGAGAATGTATCCCTTCTAGGCCTTGGCGGATTGTGCTAGCATAATTTTTGGCATAATTGGATCAAAAAAGCATGATTTTTAAACGAGCACTGCCACGGCGTAATTAGCAAATTTTAGCACTTTTTGGAGCATAAATTCATAAAATTTAGTAAACATGGTGTATTTTCTACAGAAATAAATTAAATTTAGGTAGTATGTTTTTGCAATGCGTGTTTTAACTTACGCTAATAGTAGCATTGACTTTGTTGACTTTGTTACTAGGCCTCTTTTGGCGAATTCTACGTGCACGGTTAACTTTTTGGAGGAGTCTGGTACTCTGGTTACCCATCCAGCTTCACGTGGGGATTGTGTAAGCTAGCACAACTGCCATACGACTCCAACATGGCGTCGATTAATCTTGAACCACTGCCATCAGGGTCAAATCAGCATTCAGAAGAGAGAAATCAAGTCGCTCTCGTCTAAATTCCCTAACACCACCTAACCCGTGCGAAACAACAATAGAAAAACATGACACAGTATTTGCTATCGTGTGCTAACTGGAGGCCGCACGTTTATTGAGACACGCTAAAGCAACAATTACAAACACAGTCATAGGTGCATAAGGCAAAAAACAGAACCTGGGGAAGAACTAACGAGCATCCATAGGATGAAAAAACCTCACCGCGCTCGTTGCAGCAAATACTGAGGAAAAACCCCGGCCCTATGGATAGAACTCCCCCGACCTGCCGGGCACGGTGTTAAAGAAAAACAATACAAATAATTTAGATCCCTAGAGATCGTGTGACCAACAGACGAGAATTAAAATCGTCTTTAACGTAGCCATCCTTGGCGTTTTCGCTCGCCCAACGACCATGACGCTTGAATAGTCTATCAGGAATTCCAGCACAAGCTGCTGAGGTGGCTCCTCCAGCTCGTAGGCTATGAAGACTGAGCTTTGAAACGTCTGTTAAACCTTTAAAAGCGTCCTTTACAAGTTCGCGAGCTCTCGTATAGCTAATCCCTTGGCTCCGGACCATCTCTTTCGAACGAGGAGTAGCAAGGGCTCTGAAGAGAGGTAAATCTTCGGAGAGGTCGATCTGCGCAGCTGAGATGTACTCTTCCAAGGCCTTATAACAGGACAAGTCGGTAGGTCTGACCTTGCGATAACGATCCACGCCCCGTCACGGAAGTGATCAGTTTACGACGATTCATCCGCTTTAGATCCAAGAACTGTGCTCTTCACCAGGGAGGCAGTGGGTTGGAGATGCTCGGGGGTTGAGGAAAAGAATTCCTACCACATTTCCGACTGGAACACATCTGCAAAAAGACAAGAACTAACCGACAAGAAAAGAAAGACAAAGAAGATAGGCCATTCGTCTATATTATTTAATGAATTGAGATTAGAAACTGATAAACAGCAATAAAAGTAAATAGTAAATCCAACACAGGATTTTACAAATAAATCCACAGTCATGGGTACAGATAGACCCACGTCTGACAAAGGGCACAGATGGTCCCTGAATCACAAATTCAAAACATGTTATAGAAACAACTAACAATCGAAAGAAAGAACTAACAATCGAAGTGGACTCTCAAAGCAATCATCCTGAAAACTTGTTATAGAAAAAACAAGCTAAGCGACACTTCAAATTCGCTCGCAACTCCCTAAATGCTGGGCACAGATAGTTCCGAGTCCGGTAGGGGGAACAGATTGTCCCTTAATCCCAAATTTAAAAAATATGTCAAATAAACACAAACTATTAGACACCGTAAATTAACTCGCAACTCCATGAAAGCTGGGCACAGATGGTCCCATGCTCGAGGGCACAGATAGTCCCAAAAAATCTCTTGGCACAAAAAAGGCCAATACATTTTCTCCATATTCTACCAAAATGACAGATCAATTGCGAAACATAAACACGCATTCAGAAAATATATGAATATATAAAACCACTAGCAGCGAAAAGTTTACTAAATAAACTCCATAAAGACTCAGCATACGCGACTGGACGCAAATCTCAGTAACGCTAACATCGACAACTAACAATCGAAGTGGACTCTCAAAGCAATCATCCTGAAAACTTGTTATAGAAAAAAAAACAAACTAAGCGACACTTCAAATTCGCTCGCAACTCCCTAAATGCTGGGCACAGATAGTTCCGAGTCCGGTAGGGGGCACAGATTGTCCCTTAATCCCAAATTTAAAAAATATGTCAAATAAACACAAACTATTTGACACCGTAAATTAACTCGCAACTCCATGAAAGCTGGGCACAGATGGTCCCATGCTCGAGGGCACAGATAGTCCCAAAAAATCTCTTGGCACAAAAAAGGCCAATACATTTTCTCCATATTCTACCAAAATGACAGATCAATTGCGAAACATAAACACGCATTCAGAAAATATATGAATATATAAAACCACTAGCAGCGAAAAGTTTACTAAATAAACTCCATAAAGACTCAGCACACGCGACTGGACGCAAATCAACTACTTCGCAGTAACGCTAACATCGAGAACTAAAAGAAAGAAAAACAGACAAATAGGCCATTTTACAGTTGTTTGCCCTGCGACCTAGCCCGCGAATGGCCGCGAGGCCGCCGGCGACCCTGCATTGACACAGCCCCGACTGCCTCTATCATGCAAATTGTGTTGTTGTAATTCTAATTAGTTCGTATTAACATTACAAAAGCACGGAGGTCTGCACCAAAACAGGGCCACCGGCAGCCTCGCCTCCACCCGCAGGCCAGGCAACCTAGCTAGAACTGCAAAATGGTCTATTAGCAAAGAAAATCAAGAGTAAGTGCCTCCAGCGAGAACACCAAGATGACTAATCTGCATAAAACACCTTCTTAAATACTCTTACCGAATCCCTTGATAGTTCATAACGACGAGAGCATATTTTTCCGCTAATTAATCAAAACGCGGAAAAATTCATCTCTCGTCTAAATTCCCTAACACCACCTAACCCGTGCGAAACAACAATAGAAAAACATGACACAGTATTTGCTATCGTGTGCTAACTGGAGGCCGCACAGCCCCAAGAGTACAAAGAAAGAAAAAATACAGCACGCAAAAGAAAAATGAAAAATACCTAACAATCGAAGTGGACTCTCAAAGCAATCATCCTGAAGTTCAAGTTTTCGTTTCCAAACACGCTATTACAACTGCCGGAAATGTACGCTTCTTTGAATGAGGGAAGTTCCATCCAATCGACAATGAGAGATGCAAAACGTTCTCCATCTGGACAAATCATCGGCCAAAAGGGGGCCGAATGCCACAAAGGAACAATAAGAGAACCTGAAGCTTTACAGTTACTCATATGATGTAAGACACGCAAAATAAGACAGATAGGCGGACAGGCATAATTATTCTCCCCGTGCCAATTCATAACAAAAGCATCTATGCCTTCAGAACCTGGATTCCAAAATATAGACTTGAAACGAGGGAGTTTGGCATTCACATGATTTGCGAAACGATCTACAAAATGAGGACCCCAAACTGAGTCAATGTGGTGAAACGAAAGTGGAGAAAGGCCCCAGTCGTCTGAATCAAAAGTACGACTGAGAAAATCAGCCTGATCATTCTGCGATCTTGGGATCCATTCCATTTCGATCGAAATGCCATGACTACAGCAGATACTAAATATATACAAAGCTTCGGACTGCAAATGACCTTTACTACTTCCAGACGAAACCGAGGTACATTTTCATTGTCCGTAAAACATTTAACCGGGTTAAACCTGAAAGCTGGTTTACCAAAGAAAGCAGAACAAACTTGACTGCCAACATCTCTCTAAAAGTAGAGCTAGACCGCATTAAGAGGGGGGTAAAATGAGCGCACCGTCGGCTTCCTGGGAGAGTACTCTCTAGAGAGTAAAGGAACTTCCGACGTTAAATAACGTGTACCTTACCTTTACCTTACCTCGTGGGACCAAACACCTGACACTAAATCCAAGCCGCACTGCACGAAATAACCACCAAAACCAGAGTCACTGGCATCGGAGTAAACAACACCAACTGCGCTTGATTTAGGAGACATAACCTTACCATTAATAGAGTCAATATTGTTCAACCAAAAGGAAAGTTCATAACGAGCCTCAGGAAAGACGTGCAAGAGCTGATCCCAAGAGGATCTACATTCAATCGTTCCATAGCAGTTTCTTGTAAACAACCTGGTAATATTGCCTGCTGCACAAGCCATAGAAATAATTTGCCCTGTAAGTGAAGCAAGATCTCTGCCTAAAATTTGGTTATTTTGGAGACAAGAAACGAGGGAAGATTTGAGCTTATGGATGCGAAACTCAGGAATTTGAATTAAACCTTCGCCAAAATCTAAAATAGATCCCAGGAAAACTAACCTCTGAGTAGGTTCCCAAATTGATTTGTCGTCGTTAACTGTGAAACCAGATGAAGCAAGATCATGACGAACTGAATCGCTGAGAATTCTGGAACGTTCTACAGACATATTGCCTCCAATACCGCCATCGAGATACATTAAAATAAGATGTCCACGACCTCTCCGGTATTTCACCAATGGATGAACTACTTTGGTGAAGACATAAGAAGCTGAAGTCAAACCAAAAGGCAAAACCTTAAATTCGTAAAATTTCATACCTCCATCAGAAGAAGGCCACTTAAACGACAAAAATTTCCTGTGTTCCTCACAGATATCAATGTGGTGATAGGCCGACTTGAGATCAAACGAAGAAACAGACATCACCGGAAGAAACATTTGAAGAACTGTTCTCAATTATTCGTACTTGACAGACTTCTTAACGATAAATTTGTTAAGCAAAGATAAATCCAAAATAAGGCTTAGTTTGCCTGACGACTGGCCAGCGACGTGTAAGAACTAAAAGAAAGAAAAACAGGCAAATTAGCAAAGAAAATCAAGAGTAAGTGCCTCCAGCGAGAACACCAAGATGACTAATCTGCATAAAACACCTTCTTAAATACTCTTACCGAATCCCTTGATAGTTCATAACGACGAGAGCATATTTTTCCGCTAATTATTCAAAACGCGGAAAAATTCATTTCTACCAGGTCAAGGGCCACAAAGAACTTCATTTGCAAGAGATCGGTCTCAGAAGTCAACCCAAGGTAAATACAGTTAACGGGGAAAGAAAACTGATGTCAAAAAGATTGGTTTAGACGAGAGGCTGCAGTCCTTTCCCAATGAACACTTATGTATAAGAGGAGGGAAGCTGTTCTGCAATGCTTGCAACGAGTTACTATCCACTTGGAAGAGCATTTTACAAAACCATTGTAAATCCAAGAAACATGCCCAAGGAAAGGAAAAGCTTGTCAAATCGAAGAAAAGAGATGTTACCATCACTGAGGCTTTGAAAGCTGATAATGCCAGTTGCCGATTACAAACAAGCACCTTGCCTTTGAAGAGCGTGCATTTCGTTTTCAAGTAGAGGAAGATTTCTTGAAGGCCGGAGTTCCATATTGTACAAGATTGATAAACTTTGCGATCTTCTTGAAAGAGGTGGAAACAGATTGACAGATAGCTCCCACTTACGTCAGCACATTCCCCTTATTTTGAAACAAGAAACAGAGCGACTGAAAGAAGAAATAGCTATCACAGCTCTCGGCCTAATCTTTGATGGGAGTAATAGACTGGGTGAGGCCATCGTTCATATCGTGCGGTTTATCAGCGATAACTGGTCTATTGTTCAACGCCTTATTAGGGTAGATTATAGATATCTGTGCAGTCCGTAAATGCCCAAGATCTGGCCCATGTACTTAATAACTGTCTGTCTGTTGACTATCAAGTACGTGGCAACTCTAATTGTAACAATGAAAGATATATGGTGCAAGTGTTAACGAAGCAGCCCTGAATCATATCAAATTTGTGTTTCCTAAAATGCTAAGTGTCGTGTGCTTTTCTCACGCACTAGATAATGTAAGAAACCATTGTCCTTTCCTTTGGAAGCTTGTGGATCCGTTTCTTTAAACACAGTCCCAGGGCGAAGCTAATCTGGCAAGAACTTACTGGTCGAACCCCAAAGTCCCACAGTGAAACAAGATGGTGGTCAAAGTGGGAGGTGTTTGAACAGTTCCTTGTACAGTTTGGTGATGTAGAGCAATTTCTTCGAGAAACCGAAGCAGCAAAGCTCGCTCCACAAATCGTGCCGCCGATCCGGGAAACGCTATCTGACCAAGAAAGCTGAATCAACCTCCAGTTACAACTTGCGGCCATTGTTGACCTTGGCCACCATTTTGTTACCGCCTCCTACTATTTAGAAGGAGATGGGCCACTGGTATTTTCATGCTATGAGAAACTCCAAGCTGTTGCTGAAGCGGCATGTCGTGTACCCCACGTCCCAAATGTTCGCGCTGTTTCTACTGCGATTGCAACAGAAGATCCAACACAGAATGTCGCTACACTGGAACAGAGGTCAAGAGCATGCGTTGATCCAGCAATTCAGTGCTTTTGCAAAAGTTCAATGTCCAGTTGTATGATCTGGTCGCAGCATTCAAGGCTGCACGGATCATGTGCCCCGTGGCAGTGCAGTGGATGCGACCTACGGCAGCCACCATGTCGGCTCTCCGCATCTTCCCCTTCTTAACAGTGACACCGGTGGCTCAGCCGATTGAGCATCGGGCTGTTACGCGGGAGGTCGCGGGTTCGAACCTCGGCCGGATGAACACTCAGGATCTTAAAATAACCGAGGAGAAAGTGCTGCCTTTATAATTTCATCTACGAATGGTTAGACTTTCAAGTCTTCTCGGATAAGGACTATAAACCGTAGGCCCCGTCTCACAAATATCTTCTATGTTCTTAAGTTCCCTGTGGGACGTTAAAGAGACCCATGCATTATGCGATGAGAGTAGGGGGTAAAGTCCCCGGTGTTGTGGTTGTCCTGTTCTCTCCAGCAGAAGTGGCTGGCTTGGCGGTGATGTCTCTAAAAAGGCTTGTGATGTATGAGGCCACCTAAGCAGAAACAGCCACAAGTCAAAAAGGGACTTTGCCGAGTGCTGGAACATGTAGATGTAGATGTGTAGACAGGATCATAGATGGTTTGATTGTAGAGCTGCCCGATAATGTCGCTGCCGAGCAGGACGTGGTGGTAACCACGGAAGAGGAGAAAGTGAAGGGTGGTAACAACATGTGGAGGGTCTTCCACGTTGGTCAGCCGCAGTGAAGCAGGTTCTATTGGTGCAGCCTTCCTCTGCTGCAGCTGAGCGAGCCTTCTCCCTACTCTCAGCGGCATTTAGCGATCAGCAGGACAGCGCTCTTGCAGACTATCTCCAGGCCTGCACAATGTTGCAGTACAATAAGAGCTGATGTTGACTTGTGTATACTACTCTTATCCATGTTTATTCAAGCAATTATTGGTGCTGAAAGAACTCAGAACTGTCAAGACAAGTTGATTTACTTCGTGGCTTGATATCTTCAACGTTACAGTTCGTTATAGTTTGAGTTAATTTAAATGAAGAGAGTACTATATTCGTTTGGTTCAGTCAGTATGTACAAGTAGGATCGTTAAGTCGTTGAAGGATTTTACAAACGGTTCAGAAATGCGAGCAGCCAATTTGCACAGCTGAGGGCTGAGACAAACTGCCATAAAACAAAAATAAATTTACAACAAAAACATCGTAATTTGGTGTCGTTATTGCGCCTATATGTACAAAATCTACGTCATTTCGGATATCAAGAGCATAATTTGGGAATTCTGGCATAATTTTGGCATAATTTGGCAAAATTTCGAGCACGGCATGAGGCATAATATGCCACTTTTAGGAGCACAATCCGCCAAGGTCTAGTCCCTTCGTATCGAACAGAAAGAAGCAATAAGTAATATCATAGCATTAAACAGACAATCGGATCATTTTAACCAACCGGCTTCGCGCCAGCTGACCCCATTGAGCCACATCGGCCATTTTTACTTTCGGTTCAAAATTTTATTGTTCGCAAGCTAGCCAATGAAAAATAATTGAATTTCTTATGCCTCTAGAGACTTTCGTTTCCTCGTGCGAAGGCCCCGCCGTCTAAGAGAAACGATGAGATCTGGGAACTAGAATGGAGGGGGCTAAGGGACTGTGCAATAATTATCAGGAAGGGGGGGTCCTAAAATGAGCTTGACCAAAGGAAAAATTAGATAGGTCCCCCCTCCAGCAGCGTCAAGATTAGCTTTGACCCCCCCTCACGTTCTCTCAAAATTATGATGTGCCCCCCCCCCCCCCCTACTCTCTAACCCGTACCTTTCTTCACCGTACTGCAATGCATTCCACTGCGTCGTCAGGGGTGAAGAGCACTTCGAAACTTTGTTCTTCATAATCGTCAATTTCCGAATCGTCTGATTGTTCATTATCTTCTTGGTCTTCGGAACTGCTAGATTGCTGCTCATCCGGGTTTTCTTTACGTTGAGCTTCTCCAGCACCTAGAAGACGAGCTACGATTGCTGCTTTCCCTCCGCTGACGGGTAAACCGTGTTCCTTTAGGTAGAGTTTCAGTTTACTTGCAGAAAGCGAGTTGACTTGAACCTCGTCGGACCAATTATGGTTTTGTTCCTGATGCAAAAAGGCGAATTGCATTATTCGGTAACAAACTCCTGTCAGCTTTTTACGAAAGTTTCAAAACAAGGGCTGGAGCCAATGCAGCATTGATGAAGCAGGCGTTTATCGAGGAAAGAGACAGGCAATATAAAGTTACTTTAGATATTGAAAAACTTGAAAACAGATACCAATATCTTTTATCCGACAATTCTGCTTGTGCAGGAAGGTTTCTCCGAGAGAATTACAAGCCAACTCCCCATGATGACAGCAACATCAGACGTTGCAAAAAGAGGCAAATGATATCCAGGACGAGCTTAATGCTGTCGTGACCAAGTTAGAAAAACACGACAACAGTCTTTTTACAGACAATGCCAAACTGAAGACTGGCCTCAGCTGTTTACACAATTTTAATGCTGAACAACGTCATTCAATAAAGTCTCAAGTCGGTTTAAACGTTCTGCATCTTGTAGGATACCTGGATAGGGTGATGGCTAAATATAAAGCGACATTTCCTATTGGTACCAAATCTAAAGCATCCAAATCAAGAAAAAAGAAGGAACAGAAGAAAAAAAGGGAGAAGAAGAGGATTGCTGTCTCAGAAAGCCGTAGGACCCGAACCTGTATAATTTTTCGGTCTTTGGGAGGTGAACCCATTGATGACAACTATGAACAGAAGTATGTGGCATTCCTCAGCTAGAAACTGTAGACCTCGAAACCCTCTCGCTGTTTAAATCAAGAACAGACCTGGCATGTCTGCGGCACCTCTTAAATGCCAAATGTTTTATTGGCAAAGCTCACAACGTGGTTTGTGACTTCTGTGCATGAGCGATTGTTTCAATCTATCATATGTTGACATTCTAAATAAGTTAAAGCATGTGTTTATGTTGATGCAATATTTAGACATTATGGATAGTCAAAGGAGTGGCATCTGTCTATTTAGAAAATGTTTATTTATTCATTATCGAATTTGTGAAATTTAATTAAGACCCTCCCTCAACTTACTTGAGAAATCTAACGTAGAGCCCCCCCCCCCTCCTTTCCATTATTTTAACTTAAGCCCCCCCCCCCCCCCCTCCCTCCTGATAATTATTGCTCAGTCCCTGAGAGAAAGGACGGAAAAAGCAGCCTGGTCGAATTCCGGGGCAGGGATGGCGCAGTGGTGAGAGCATTCGCTTCTCACCAATGTGGCCCAGGTTCGATTCCCAGATCCGGCGTCATATGTGGGTTGAGTTTGTTGTTTCTCTACTCTGCTCCGATAGGTTTTTCTCTGGCTACTCCGGTTTTTCCCTTTCCACAAAAACCAATATGATTTGATATCAAGAGTGAAATCACTCTTGTTGATATGTATTAAATTGATTTGATTTCATTCGTGCACGATCCCACAAGCTATTCAGCTTTAAACATTACCTTTTGAAAATAAGTTCTATTATTATTATTATTATTATTATTATTATTCCTCTTCTCTCTGACCCTCGTACCCCTTGCTGTCACTTGTCCCAGATCTTTCACTAACGCACCAACGCGTCCAATATGGCGACCGGTTTGTCAGGATCAGAGTTTCGCGCTTGCACTGAGCACGAATTATCGCCTGTAAGTAGGCTACAGGCTGCCACCATTTGCCGCGAAATCAGAAAGTTAAGTTGCGCAACTTAACGTAACTTAAAGTAACGGATGCAGCTACCATTAAAATTTGTTTTTATTTCTGTACATCAGTGAGACTTTATGTTCTTACCACACTTTGATGACGTCTTCTGTGATCTATTACTGAACAGACACACCGCAAAATGGAATCTCACATCACAGTTTGTTAAATATAGTAGACTTCAAGGACAACGTCAGGAAAGAAAACAGAAAATAGAAACCACAATTACTGAAGCGAAAGATCGTAGACGGACTACAGGAGCCAAAAAGAGGCGAACAAAAGAAAAGACTGAAACAAAGTATAGCGAAAGAGATTTTAAGGGGAGCATTTTATAGTGAGGGATAAAATAGGAAATAACAGAATGAATGAAAAAGCATCTTGTTGATTTTGTTTTTGACATCAGATAGCACGCGTAATCAACAGAACAAGGTTCATTCGGAATATACAAAAATTATGTTTAGCTTGGGATCATGGTTTCGTCATTAGGGAGGAGCTAAAGCGTAAGATGTTGTTGAGCCACAGATGGAAACCAGAAGTGAACATTACGCCTGTTAGGGGAGTAGTCTCTCCCAATTATACAAATGTGGAAGTATCAATGCGTTAAAAAGGAAAACAGCTCACTTCCGGTTGCCATCTGTGGCTGAAAAACGTATTGTGTTAAAGCTCCCTATTTCAAATTCCGAGCAGGCTCAAAACCTTACTCCCCACTCCCGGGCTTTGCTGGCATTCTATAGTGCAAACGCCTGACGGTGAGGCCAGCTCATACTTACAAATTCCACGGTAGGGTTCTGGAAGAATGCCCCAAGAAACTAAGTCATATGTTTTGGCTGTTTAATTATTAAGCACAATCTTTTTACAATCATTTAAGATTTAAAAGCGCAACAACACATATAGTTGTGATAAAATCCGAACAAAACCACTGGCTTTTAAAAAGGGGCCCACCATGGGGTGACAAACTAAGCAAATCCACTAACCTGAGGAAGCAAAGGTGAAAAAATGTATCCCCCGTGGAGGAGGGGGCGGGAGGAGGGGGGGGGGCAGGGGAATGAGCGGGCTTGGAATTTACGAAGCCATAATCCACTCAATTTTTATAATTTTTAATGAATGGTGCTCCTTCAACAAGTGACAAATAGCGTCTTTTCAAGTAAGTGTCCAAGGAATTACCCATACCAACGCGTTTTCAAATTATTTTTCATCCACACCAACCTTTCACCTGTCCACTTTAAGCCGTTAAAAAAGGACGAAACTAAGTAATCATAAAATTTTCTGGGGCGTTTTGAAAGCCTGTTTGTACCTATCCACATCAACACGTTAGTTTTGAAAGGTTTTCTACACTATGACGTCACAGTACGTCAAGTCTCCCTTTTGCCTTGTCAACACAAAACACTGGAGCATTTTCAAAATGCGTGCCGGAGATCGTCTTGAAATACAGGTAGTACTTTAAAAGACTTCGTTTTCGACGGCATATTCAAGCGTCTAAGTGTGAATCATGGGCGAAAACGTTTTACAAGCATGTGTTTTTAAACTGAAAACGCAGTAATGTGCTTACTTGGCTTCATGCTTTTTTGCGACTGCTTGGATTGTGCTTATCTGACCGCGGTGCCTTGTTCTTGTACCTCAATAAGTAGAGCATGAGTTTGGTGTCGAAGGAACGATTCCTGTCCGGGATAGATTGCCAGCAGTCTCAGTCTTCCCTCTCCAACCTTATGCGAGCGCAATCATCTTATGAAGACTGTGTGCCAATCCCGGGCGTGCGCCACGAGAGCTGGTTGTGCGAGAAGCCTGAACCCGCTGTCCAATCCCTCTTCGGTGATACCAAAAACTTACAAAATGTTTTTATTACCACACGCACGTACGATATGAGGATAAAAGGACGTCTCCTCTAATTTTCTTGCGTTTTGCCAAGCAACTTGCATATCATTTTTTTCTCACAGACACATCACACCATCTTCATCAACAGATGCTCGCTGACTTGTTTCATGAAGTCGGCTGAAAACTTCCAAATATCAATACTCCTTGGTGTGTTCGAGAGTAGTTACTGCTGTTTACACTCTAGTAACGGGTTGGCGTTATTCATCATAAAATGGGTTGTTATGCCATGTTCACAGCACTGGCCACAAAATGAAGCAATGACAATGATCCGGAAAACCTTCCGTTTGGTGATTTAATCGGGATATCAAATCCTTGTCACATGATTCACAGCAATATTCAATTGTACTAAAATTAACAAAGTAAAAAGACGAAAAATAGCGTAACGGGAATTTAGTCGGTGTGGTATATGAACTAATGCTGTTAGTTGCAGATCCTAAAACCACCAAAATTATTCTTGAACAATACAACTCTTAATACACAAGAGAAGTAACAGGTGATCCTAACATTTTCACCTTAGCGACTGTTTTAAAGCTAAAGGTGTCAGGAGAGCAGACAATGTTAAACTCACTTATCAAATGGAAAATCTACTCTACAACTATGACATTCTCTTCTTATTCCTGAAATTGTTTGTTGTCATAATTTGACATCTCTCTGTGTGCAGTTTCTTCTAAATCTCTCTTTTCTATCCTTTGAGAGGGTTCGCTTTTTACTTTGTCCCTGGCCTCAGCTCGAGCCATTGCCTCTCGCTTTAGTTCTAGGAACCAAAAGAAAAACAATACCTTATTCAATAATAATAATCATCATCATCATCATCATCATGAAAATTAATTTTTTAAAGAATTATTAATATCATTGTTCTCAAATTGTCAAAAAAGGTTATTTATGTTACCCTTTCAGAAAAAAAAGCCAAGCTTTTGAGACGCAGACGGCAACTGAAGTGGGCTTCTTTCCCTTACAACTTGTTTTGTCACTACCACCATTACATTGCTAAGCATCTTTCACGTATCCTCCATAAGAGATGATAAGGTTAAAAATCTGGGAGACACTACTGTCCTGGCATGCGAAAAGTTTACTTTCGGTTTCCGTCCGCCTCTCAAAAAAAAAAAAAACGTCGCGTGCTCCCTTATAGGGAGCTTACACAAGGACGACGCCGATGCCAACGAGAACGTCGTCTAAAAATATTATTTCCCGTTATTGGAACAATTCCTTCGGAATGGAAAGTGTGTACCAACATTGCCGGAATATAATTGGCATGAAAAATGTGGTTATTTGGGACGAAAGTGAAATATATATTTCGTCAGGTTCTCACGTCCTCTACACAACCTCAAATTTGCTCAGCTAACTCAAGTAACTTTTAGGGCCTTGATGTCATGAGCGATGAACCCGCCAGTCTACAAATGGTAATGGTTAAATTCAAACTGGCGACCGTTACCAGTTAAATGACGTCAAACCCCGAAAAGTTACCCTTGGAAACGAAGCAAGTTGCCCGTGACAACTGATAACTTTAACGCTGAACCTTTGTCACCAAACTTCCCTTGTTACATACTCAACTGAGAATCGTAGTACTTTCCACAATCTCCAATGAAGAATTGACAAACCTTGTCATGCATACTCTTATGCTCTTTTTCAGCAAGCTTGGAACACTCACTCACTCACTCACTCACTCACTCACTCACTACATGTCAAAAAGTTTCTCCTTAGACACTGCATAGTCTACATGGTGGGGATTCTTTTGAATTGTCAACATTGAACTTTGAAAATTGAAGTTTTTGCTTACTTCTCATGTGGTTCTTCATCTTCTCCAACATCTGGGGTGGAACTTTAAAGCCCTTTATTTCTTCAAGATTAAGACCTTCCACATTTCTGTTTCAAACAAGCAAAAAAAAAATGTTGGAATCTGAAGGTATCACCAAGATTTAGTTCCTTCTTATTAAGTTAACCCTTTGACTCCCAGGAGTGATTTTGTTACCGCCACCTACTATTTAGAAGGATATGAGCCACTAGTATTCTCATGCTGTGAGAAACTCCAAGCTGTTGCTGAAGCATGAAGTGTGTCCCACTTCTCAAAATGTTCGCGCTGTTTCTACTGCGATTGCAACAGGAGATCCAATACAGAATGTCGCTACACTGGAACAGAGGGCAAGAGCATGCGTTGATCCAACAATTCAGTGGTTTTTGCAAAAGTTTAATGTCCAGTTGTATGATCTGGTCGCAGCATTCAAGGCTGCACGGATCATGTGCCCTGTGACAGTGCAGTGGATGCGACCTACGGTAGCCACTATGTCGGCTCTCCGCATCTTCGCCTTCTTGAACAGCGACAGGATCATAGATGGCTTGATTGCAGAGCTGCCCGATTATGTCGCTGCAGTTCAGGACGTGGTGGTAACCACTGACGGGGAGAAAGTGAAGTGGTGGTACCAACATGTCGAGCGTCTTCCACATTGGTCAGCCGCAGTGAAGCAGGTTCTATTGGTGCAGCCTTCCTCTGCTGCAGCTGAGCGAGCCTTCTCCCTACTCTCAGCGGCATTTAGTGATCAGCAGGCCAGCGTAGTGTTGCAGTACAAAAGTGCTGATATTGACTTGTGTATACTATTCTTATCCATGTTTATTCAAGCAATTATTGGTGCTGAAAGAACTCAGAACTGTCAAGGTAAGTTATTTACTTCGTGGCTTGATACTTTCAACGTTATAGTCCGCTATAGTTTAAGTTAGTTTAAATCAAGAGA
>NC_090879.1:51491341-51508841 GCF_036669935.1 Montipora foliosa
CGCCCGCGCGGTGATAAATCTGCTTCTTACGCCAGCAGCTTACAAGCAGATCAGTCGTCCACTAATGAAACCCACTAAGGGAACCTAGTGAGGAATTAATACATTGCTTAAAGGCTTGTTAAAGCCTTTACAACGCTTCGGGCGAAGAACCATCATTCGAGAATTCCCAAGGCCAGCATCTGAGGGAGCCTTCACTCCCAACTTAGACACTTATCTAAATTCCATGATTTCTGGGGCCAAAACTCAAGACAATTCACTGAGAGACATACAAGACAAAATTCTCGATGTCTTGGGTCCGCTTTGTGCATTACATAAAAACTTTACACTCATGCAGGAGTCCATAGAGAATGAAGAAATCATTTTTGATAAAGCCACAGTTGATGCCATGTTTGGCTGTGTTAAGAAGGCCATTATGCTGGTAGGAGATACATCTACCCAGGTCTCGTCTAAACGCAGAGAACAGGTTTTGACGAAACGTAATCCAGTCCTTGCATCTTTTTGGAAAGAAGATTTCCCAGACTCAGGCAAGCAGCTGTTTGGAGATGGTTTAAAATCCCGCTTAAAACTTCGCTCTGAAACAGCGAATACTGTGGCCGATGCCAAGAAAGCTGGTAAATCGTTTCCACGGGCGTTTTCGGGGTGGCAGAGGTCAATACAGAGCCCCCTACCGAGGCTTCTTTCGCCCCTCATCAAGCTATCAGATCACAAGCACATCATTCAGGGGCAGGAGCAGAGCCCCATTTACCCAGTCCTAAGGGCCATATCAGCCAAAACCACATCAATAGTTCCGGTTCGCCCAAGTCACCTTCCCTCAGGTATGTTCAGCAACTTTTTGAATTTCCCCAACGACCTGCCTCAGGCAGGCCGTTTGAAACATTTTTTAGCAGCATGGGAACAGATTACGAAGGACCCCTGGGTCCTCCAAGTAGTCTCTGGTTATCAAATAGAGTTTCTAGCCAATCCTGTACAACGAAACACCCCTCCTCCTATCCCATGTTCATTGGACCATCAAACCATAATAGATCAGGAGGTTTGAGAACTGTTATCAAAAGAGGCAGTCTATTTCGTTCAACCCGACTCTCTACAGGAACCCGGATTCATCAGCTCCCTTTTTGTAATACCCAAAAAGGGTGGGGGCCACAGGCCAGTGATAAATCTAAAGCCCCTAGACTGTTTCATCCCACAGGAACACTTCAAAATGGAGCCCATACACATGTTGAAAGATCTTTTAAAGAAAGGGGATTACATGGTGAAAATAGACCTCAAAGACGCATATCTGGCAGTCCCAATATGGCAGAATCACCAAACGTATCTAAGCTTTCTGTGGAGGGATTCACTTCTGGAATTCGCATGCCTCCCCTTCGGTTGAGCAAGTGCCCCAAAATTGTTAAAACCAGTGTTGTCTATACTGAGACAAGGAGGAATTCGACTCATTGTATACCTAGACTATATCCTTCTTATGGCGCCCTCGGTGGAGCTGGTCCTTCAGCATGCTGCTTCTTCTCTAAATCTTCTAGAGGGGCTAGGCTTTACAGTGAACTACCTAAAGTCGGTACTAGTGTCTTCCCAACAAATGGAGTTCCTAGGGTCACTCGTAAATTCACTCGACCTAAGCCTCAGCCTCCCCACGGACAAAATAAGAAAGATCCAGTCGAAATGCCAGGATCTGTTAAACACCCCGGTTACTACTGTAAGGGAATTGTCAAAATTCCTGGGCCTCCTGTCCTCATCCATACAGGCAGTCTTTCCAGCTCCCCTCCACTATCGGTACCTTCAACAAGCGAAAAACTCTGAGTGTCCTCGGGTTTCGCAAATCTTACGAAGCTGCAGTCCATATAGACTCGGAATGCCTCCAAGAGGTACAGTGGTGGAAAGACAATCTAGTAGCATGGAATGGGGAAGCCCTGTTCCAACAATCAACAGACTTGGTCATAGAGACCGATGCCTCACGTCAAGGTTGGGGAAGCCTATTGTCAAGGGATGTCGACAGGAGGCAGATGGCTCCCCGAAGAAACTTCATTCCATATTAATTGCCTAGAATTACTAGCAGGCTCACTAGCCATAATGTCCTTCACCAAGAACAAAGCCAAGGCTCAGGTATTACTGCTGATGGACAACATTTCAGCAGTAACCTACATAAACAAAATGAGAGGGACACACTCCCCCATGCTATCTTACCTAGCCAAAAATCTATGGGATTGGTGCCTCACCCACAATATCTCGGTGACAGCGCGCTACATCCCAGGAATACAGAATGTAGAAGCGGACAGGGAATCGAGAGTATTTCTAGATTCCAGCGATTGGAAACTTCATTCAGGGGTTTTCAATGGCCTCCATCAGATCTGGGGTCCCCTGGATATCGACCTCTTTGCCTCCCGTATCTCTTACCAACTAGATCAGTTTGTAAGCTGGCGTCCAGACCCTCTAGCAATTCACACGGATGCATTCACCCTGGACTGGGCGACCTTTCGGGGTTATGCCTTTCCTCCAGTTGCGCTGATGGGCCGATGACTTCACCAAATTCAGAGCCAGCAGGTGTCACACATGGTGTTTGTAGCACCAGTTTGGCCAGCTCAGCCTTGGTATCCACTACTATTAGACCTGTGCATAGACTTCCCTCTCCTCCTACCAGTTCAGGAAGATCTACTGACCCAGGGAGGCAGAACCCACCCTCTCAAATACCTACAGCTAGCTGGGTGGCTTCTGTCAGCAGAGGTTACCAAACGGCAGACATTTCTGCACAGAGTCGAGAAATCCTCTTGGCAGCCTGGAGGGAAAATACCACTAGTGCCTATTCCTATGCCTGGACAAAATGGAGTAGCTGGTGTAGTCAACAGGTCAATGTTAATCCCCTTTCACCATCTTTAACTAATGTTTTGGATTTTCTCGCACTCCAGTTTTATGAGGGTAAAGAGTACAGAACAGTTAATATCTATCGCTCTGCCCTTTCTGCTGTCTTGCCTCTAATTGATAGTCACAAAGCAAGCTCTCATCCGCTAGTATGCCAGTTGCTCAAAGGCGTGTTCCAACTCCGCCCACCACAACCCCGCTATGCTACAACGTGGCAGGTCTCGAAAGTAGTACATTATATTTCATCTTTGGGTTCAAATTCCAATCTTTCCACAAAACATTTGTCCGACAAGCTCGTCGGATTGCTTGCTCTTACTGCCCCAGACAGGGCCTCCGGTCTTGCAGCCCGTGATCTACGCTTTAGATACTTTCACCCTGAGGGAGTTCAGTTTAAACTCCCGGAACTGACCAAAACTGCCCGACAAGGCCAGGATCCAAAGTCTTGTTTTCACGCTAGCTTTCCCGAAAACGAGGATCCTTGCGTTTGTAAGTGCCTATACTATATTTAAGGGTCACACAGTGCGTGGGGTTGTTGCTACGGAGGCGGCAAAACAGGGTTTTTCTATCCCTGACATTTTGCAGTTTGCTGACTGGTCTCAAGCGAGCACCTTCACAAGGTTTTATTACCGGCCTCAATTTGATACTTCTTCAGGGAGGACAATCCTATCAAGTACCACGCAAATTTAGTACAAGTGCAGCTTTGAACATGCATTGTTAAATTGAGACGAATGTTTTGAAGTATAATCGGGGATTATGCAAGGCTGTTTACAGCTGAGGTATAATCTAGATTATACGAGAAACAGGATGCGAGATTTAACAATGCAATCCCTCCCTTACCCTCCCGTCAGTGTTGTCTTCTTTCATGCTTTCTTTCAGGTTAGCCTTCGTTCATGAAAAAGACAAGAGCCAATGGCGGGTCAGCGGCTGATATACGTTGCGAAGTTACCGTTGTGTTAGACTTACTTTAAAGTCACTGTTGTATTGTTGAGGTTTCAAGAGTGAATAAAGAGACATTGCATTGTTAAATCTCGCCTCCTGTTTCTCGTATAATCTAGATTATACCTCAGCTGTAAACAGCCTTGCATAATCCCCGATTATTACACGCTCTCCAGTGACAAGAACTTGGGCTGCCTATGGTGTAAATTGCTAAAAATTGATTGTTACAAATGGTTTCATTGAGAGCTTTACAAGTTAGAACAAGTTAGGGACCGACCATTTAACTCTTGAGGGGGGGAAGGGGTGATTTCTGGTCAGCAAGTTTTTTTTTTTCTAGCAACCTGGTGGGCAGATATTTTTTTCCCTCCTAAATGCTCTGCAGGATATATTTTTTTTTCTCTCCTCATTTCTTTGCAGAATGTTTTTCCTCAAAAAAGTGTCGTCTTTACATTTACATTGTGGTTATTGCAGTAATAGTTCTAATATGGAGCTGCAAAGCCTTAAAATGTTGTAAGCTATACAAAATCATTCTTGTATAGCTTCATGTTTTCGGAATGTCACTCATTTAATATTACCTAATAACAATATTCAATAGAAAGTAATTACATGAAAATGCTTCGGTTGAAAAGATTAAAAATGAACAAATTATTTTTCTTTGTCTAATAAAACGTGATTCTTCAAATAGAAAAATTTACCTCTATTTCTGCTTGTGATAAGCTAACGAGTTTGGATACAGTGCGAGCCAGCAAGCCAGAAATCCCTGATCCCAATGACCGCAAGCTACCTAAGGAACAGTAGGCTAACTGCAGTGCTAACTAGGCTAGCCGATGTGTAATTTAGGCTAACCGTAATGGCTTGCATGACTCCTATGACTTGGAGCCATTTGAATCGAGCAAGCAAGATATCCCTTATCTCATTATAAGGGCAAACCACAAGCTACCTAAGCTAACCGTAGGCCAACCGGTGTGACGTTTAGGCTAACCAGAGTGTTATGTAGGCCAATCAATGTTATTTTAATAGGCTAACCAGAGTGGCTCGCTGGTTTGCAGATTATCCGGAATGGTTGCAGTTTTGCTGGGATTTTGTAAAGCCCCCCAGGAATGATAAAATAGCTTTGCAACATGTTTTTTTTCTTCCTTCCAGCAGTGCAAGAATATTTTTTCTATTTCAAGCGCTTGCAGGAATTTTTTTTTTCAAAATCACCCAAGCCACCCCTCCCGCCCCCCCCCCCCCCCCTCCTTCCTCAAGAGTTAAATGGTCGGCCCCTTATAGCGTCATTTTTGGCCACGCGTTATAGATAGCCGGCGTCACCTTTTGAATAAGCCCTTGCTGATACGATAACTTGTGTTAATTATTGGTTGGTAAAAAACTCGTCAAAAGATTTGCCCAACCCGCTAAGTTAAATCCACTTTAGGATGATGAATACTGATAAATTAAGACCAACAAAACTCAAACAGATTTGAATACCCCCAAATAACATCCCAATAGCCAATTTTTTGATCATGCCCTTAAGCGTCCTATTCTCAAATTCACTCGCCGTAGCAAAAAATGGCGAAATGATCTCGGCTGTTTCGGATTTCTCGACTACCGCTAATTTTCCGTTTTATCAATAGTCCAGTAAGGCATAGTTGCTTAAACGTTTTCACGTTCTAACCTTTGATTCGCAGCTTCCCCAAAGCTCGTTTCACATCACTTTAAAATTTCTTTCTTGTAACCGACTAAATATCATGTGGGTGAAAAATTCTTCTTTTTCTGCAACGCAGAATCAAATAGTCATTCCAAAGTTTCTGAATTTAGTATTAACTATTATTTGCCGAAGGCGAGTTGAATATAAAAACCGAGACGAAGTCGAGGCTTTTGTTCACCGATATTCACCGAGCCTGAGGCGGAATAATTGTTTTAGTACAATTGCACGCATTTTCTTTAAGGCCCTGTTTACAAAAAGGAAGTGTAACCCTACTGCTAGGGTTACCTTAGTAGAAGGGTCAAAGATAGCGAGGGTTTACAAGCAAAATTTGAAAGGTAGGGTTACCCTATCACCGGGGACAACTCTAAATGACCTTGAAAACCGCACCCGGGTAGAAACCAGCAAAAGATGTCCCGGGTAGCCGAGTTATCCCTAGCACAGCGTTTACAAGGTAGGAAGAGTTACCCTGGCGCTAGGCGCTAGGGTAACCCTAACACTCAGATAGGGTTACCCTAGCATCAGGATAGCCTTATCTTGTTCAAGAAAAGAAGAAATGTGTGAGTGCTAGAGTAACCCTAGCACTAGGGTCACTGACTACTGTAAAAATGCTGCATCAATATTTAAAACAGCGTTGATTCAGGGGCGGAACTAGGGGGACGATGCAAGGGGTAACCCCCCCCCCCCCCCTCCCCTTTGAGATTACCTGTGGTTTTCTACTGCAACTGGTATTGTGCAGAAAAACGTCATCAGTCAGCTACAGCTACGCCATTTCTTAATGATGCACTCTCTTCTAAGAAAAATCCTCGAACCGCCCCTCTGTGATTAACCGTTTTAATGTACAAACCTCAGACTCACAGCTTTCCCGGCAACCTTTCGTTTCACATCACCCTAAAGAGTTTCTTTCTCTTTTTGCCAGTTTAAATTGCTAAACTTTACATAGAAGGAACAAAAAAAATAGCTAAAATTCTTTGTTATCTGCGATACAAAATCGAATACGCATTCTGAAGTTTCTGACGTTTGAGTTAATGCATGTTCTAAGGTTGCTGATCTCAGGCGGGCTTGCCTTGACACAGTAGCATAACCTCAACGATCTTGTTTATATAATCTTTGACTTGGACAAAAGCCACACGAGACGGGAAAGTGGGTCAATACCACCTCAAGAAATGGAATTGCTCTTAATGTAGTAAAACTAAGTAGCCTGCGTAGCTGAAGGGTTCTTTTTGGAAAGCGAGAGAGCCTTCTCGCGGCTTTGCCGCTCGAGTTCTCTTGCGTTCCGCAACAACAGAATCGCCAGCCACTCAGGTTGAAAACTAAGTTAAGGGAACTTCAAACACTGCATGTGATTAGGAAAGCAAAAAACTGGTTTTCCTGATGATCTTAGTTGCAACACTATGCCACTACGTGCGACGCCGCACCCGTTCATCTTTGACGGACCATGAAACAACAACATATTACGTTTCACCATGCATTCGGGAAAAAAAGTAGCAAAACCAAAATTTATCGATTTCGGGCAAATGAAGAGAAAATCATGTTCTAAATGGTCTTGATAGCACAAGTGTATTATCTGCACGAAGCACTTAGGATGGGAACGAGAAAAAATTCTTTAAAGAGGAAAGACAAGGAGACTTCAATAAAATATTGGATCATCAAACTCTCCCAACCCCACAAGGAAACAACCCTCTTATCAGGCCCTCATCACTAGGAGAGTTCATAGTTCATATGTTTATTTACCCTCGGATTTTAAACTAGCTCGGTGTAGCTTGTATCACGGGCCGAGGATTTACCCTCTCAACCATGATACACCACAGAAGACAGACCACACCACCGGGAACTAAATGGTCTACTCTTTGCGGCAAGTCTGTAGGCTCTTTACGTCCCACAGGATAATGAACTTTGAAGGGCTGTGAGACGGGTCCTACAGTTTATAGTCCTTATCCGAGAAGACTTGAAAGTTAAACCATTTGCAGATGTCATTACAAGGGCACCACTTTCTCCTAAGTTATTTAGAGCCGGACCCTGAGTGTTGGTCTGGCCGGAGTTGAACTCGCTATCTCCCATGGCAGCCCGATGCCGGTGCTCAACCAAGTGAGCCACCGATGAACATATTGTCCCCCCCCCCCCCCCACCCCCTGCACTTTGAGTAATGACTTGTCCATTTCCTTTGCGTTCCATTTATGAATATGAGACGCAAATAGAGTCATTGCCCGATGATAGGCTATTAAGAAGATATCCGCAGGAAAAGCTGTCAGAGAGAGCAACAATTTCAAGGAGAGAAATGGAAGTTAATGCATCCGTGACATGAGCTACTATTCAAATCAATTGTGATTCCTTTATCGTTACCTCCTTTATTAATTTGAACATGATTTGCTTTACATTGCCATCGTCAGATGAAATCCCCTTTGCGAACTACACCGTGTGTTAAGCGTTTTTACTTGCCTTGTGCATTTTTCTGCTAAATAATACTACGATTCTGGAGAATCAATTATTTCGGGGTTAAAAAGTGATTTCTTGGTCCTCAGCCAGCCATTACTTTGTACCCTTAAACTAAGCACGAATACCAAAAAGGTCCATTTTACGCCTGTGGGGGAGGTAATTCTTCCACATAAATCCTGGACACTGAATTCCAGCCTGTGTGCGCATCGGCGTTTCCAAGACCAACGCAATTACCGACCCAGAATCCCACTCGCACAGTGCCCTGGTGGACTTTTTCACAGACTCCTTCTATTTGCCGCACACGGTGCAAATCCTTCTTGCCTCCATTCCCGTTTAGCATGTACACGACTCCATCAATGGCTGCTGGATTTGAGCACTCTGCGCCGTTGAAAGTGAAATACCATCGTTTGCAGCAAACATGGCAATTATGGATTCGAAGAGCTCCATTGAAGAAGACTCTGAGTCCAGTGTTTGCAGATGTCTTGTTGAAAACACATTCCTGTGAAAATTGACGAGGAAAGAAAAAAAGCAAAAAAATTAAATTGAAATTCAGTAAACTATATGCTCGATATATGGTTTGCTTGACTAATGAAATCCATTGGGTGCAAAGCAGCCAGGAATCAATCAAATTACCTCATTGAGCGTCGCGATCTACAACACAAGTGACCACATCGTTAGACAAACGAGATTAATACCCTTGGCACAGTTGTTTTTAGTGACGCCCGTTCTGACAAATCCGTGACTATTTACCTTGATCAAGCCATTATCCCTGCCATCATTCAGATTCTTAAAAACGCACTGTTTCCAGTTACGCACGAAAGATCCTACAGCTCCTTTGGGACCTGCGGGACCAGGAGGACCTTGGCTTCCTGCTTCACCTTAGCTCCCTGGTGGGCCTGCTTTACCAGGTGCTCCCTGAGGCCCCTTGGACCCTGTTAGGCCTGGACATCCTTTAGCACCTTCTTCGCCTTTGATCCCTCGTGGGCCCATAGGTCCTTCAGGTCCATGATTGCCAGGTGATCCCGCAGCTCCTACTGATCCCGCGGAACCAGGGCTTCCCGGGATACCTGGGATTCCCGGTGCGCAGAAACAGGCAACTTGAGCACAGAATCCATTTGGCGACGTCTGTTGAGGAGTGCTCTAAATTGAGACAGTTAAGAGGGATCATGTTCCTCTATTTCACTTTTATTTTCGCAACCATTAACTGTGTAGGTCAAGCTCTAAATCCTTACGCAACATCATGGTACCCTCGTTGCACAAATTTAAACTCAATTTGCCCCTTAATCGGTGTTTTCAGAAGTTTTAGAATAAGGAGCAAGCCGAGGAATCATGACATCGCCTGTTCGCCCTCAGTTCAATTACAATTCCAGCTTAACTGATGAAGAGTTGAGCGTCAGAAAATTTTTCCGAATTGACGACAAATTTCTCAGAAATAAAATGAATTAACAAAGTAATTGCTCTGTCGGAAAACTGAAAGTTTTCGAAGGGTTCATAGTGACAAGGCTTACAAGATAACACCCATGTAGTCATCGAAGGTAAGTCCTGTTGGACTGGATTAATACTAGATTGGGTGACCCACAGGGAATACGCAGTGTGGTGGTCTCGACTGAGGAGAGCAGGGATGGCGTATTGTTGCCATAAGTGGGTTGAATTCGTGCTGGCTCTCTAAACTGCTCCAAGGATGTTTTCCTCCGTCACTTCGAATCAGTGTGTCAGGAACTCATCAAGAGGAGCCTCTCTCTCCCATACTTGGCCAAGGAGTCAATTCTTTCCCGAGTAGATTTATTTATAAAACGCCTCCCTAGGGAGATTCAGCACGCCCACTGTTTTAAAAGTCAATCAAAACAGAGCTATCTCAGCGTCAAGGAAAATATGATACCTTCACGGGAAAAAACATGTTCTTAAAAGTAAATTTACTCCAGAAAGGGTTGACTCAAGGAATTAATGGAGATAGAGGCTCAACTTGATGAGTTCCTGGCGTGTACCATAATCCACCCTTAATTAAGGAGCATATGGAAGAATACTTTTAGATACAAAAAACGCATCTCTCGATTCTGTTGACAAGGGGATGTTAACTACACTCACCTTGTTGTTGGTGCTGCTATTTCCATTCGCAGAACACAGAGCGGGCACAAGTAGCATCAGTGCACACATTGTTGTGGTCAGCGGTGTGATCATGCATTGTTTCGTCATCATTCAACCTGGAAATGTTGTGCCTATTAATTTATTTAGTGTATTCGCAAATAGGAAAGGCAGAATCAACTGGTAACAGAATAATATAGTCGATGAACCGCCATGGAATCAGCAAGGCAACCAACACAAAAAGAAACTCTTGCGCAAGTTTCTAGTGCTTATCCTTGCGTCGCTAGTGAGGTCCAGAATTTAAGGAAAGTATTCGCTGGATTTCAAGCTTACCCTATGATCGTAACTAACAATTTTTCATCTAAAGTTATGTCTCTATTTCTTTTAATTGTTTGAAAACGCGCCCAGGGAATTTGATGACGCTCTAAATGTACAGGAAATAAAATTCTATCAAAAAGCAACAGTGTTACTGTTCAGTGTTTGCCAAAAATTGTTAAAACGAACGGTAAAACGCGACATTCAACCGCTAATCGGTGGTTTTCACGATAATGATAAGGATAAAAGGTAAAATGTTTATATCTTAAAGTTGAATGCGTGATAGAATTTACAACGGGTAACCGAACAATAAGAAATCATAGAGGACTACTAACGGCTGACTTGATGTAAAAAATGTAACAGGAATTTAATCTGACTTTAGATGAAGAATATGCCTCAATTCGTAAATAAAATACTTCATTCCCCTGAAGCAACAGTAAATGCAAAGAAGAAAGACAAAAAATAAATCCCATTAATACCTCCAACTGTTTTCTCCTTCAAACTGCCTTGTAACTTCCTTGAGGATGTTGAGCACATATGATTTGCTCGTAGATTTCACACGACATTTTATGCTCTTCTAGTTGTCAAGTTTCCGAGGTCAAACACGTTCAGGACATGTTCTTACATAAGTGGTAACTTGTTGGTTACCAACATACACGAAGCATTTCTATTGGTTATAGTGTTGGCCAATGATATTGCAGCTCTAACTTTTGTTTTGTTTTGATTGCAAGCAAGTAAAAGCAACTTGAGTTCATGACACCAATGCCTTTTTTTGTTCGCTGCACCAAATTGTCTAATGACATGCCACTCCTCTGTCATTGTTCTTGTACGAATATCTTAGTTAATATTGAAATGCTTATTCAAAAACTCTGATTTCTTCCCGTAGTCGCTGAACCGCCACGCTTCCGTTGCATAATTTCATTACTGTGACTTTTTTTTGGTTTTGTTTTAAGAACAATTACTTTACTGCTTGTGATGAAACAAAAATGTTTAGCATAACTTGGTTTTAATTAGAAAATGGTCGGTTTCGTTAACTCCTGACAGAGGAAAAACTACGAGCTATTCCGAAAGCAAGATGTTGTTTCCCAGGTAAATCCGACCCGCCTATGCGCTTTACGTGATTTAAGAGAAAGAGAAGTTTTGCCAACTAAAATAAAAGCCGTTACTTGGTTCAGCCAGACTAATGTATGACACAGCGGACATGTGATCGCGATGCTGAATGCCTATGTATTGGAAACTTTACTGCTGCAAAAATTATTTTGCAACAAGCGCACTTCGCTCTGTTAAGATTTTGAATCAATACTGAATTATATTCATTAGAAAGTTGACTGATTCATTTCATTCAGTAGAGAGCTATTAAAATGGGTCACTTACTTTATGCGTAACTCCGTTTACTCAGTGGCGATCTAGAAAGGTTAAGATGTTCACCAAAAATAGACAAAAATAGTCAGGTCTTTAGATTTGAAAGAGCAATTTGCAAGACCATTCCTATCACCAACAAAGTTACGAAATTCATGTTACCGTTTGTTGTTGTTCTCACTCTTCCATCAAAAAATAATAATAAGCTAGCTGAATCTCTTCCACTTCCTTTGTGAGATTCAAGAAAAATTCGCGTTGGCACAAGTTTGGGCTGCTGGACTCAACACACACGCATAATCTTTCGAAATTAATTTTCTTACTGGTCGGTGATGTTTGAGTCATCGTAGAGTCAGTCCTCCAATAGAATCCAGCCGTCTTCTCGTGCATTTTTTTCTTGCTTTGTCGTGACTTGGAATTGAAGTGAGCCACTGCGGTTTGTGTCGCTTTGGAATCCAAATAGCAGATATTTTGCAAAATTAAATCTTCTTGACGCAAAAAAAAAAACTTTCGATAGCAGACAGTGAAATAACAGATTTGTGCGTGTGTCTGACTCTTTGACTATAAACTGAAGTTTGCTGTTTCGCCTGTTTTCAGTTTTGGTGGCCAGTTACGCTACCTACTACGGATAGAATTGCGGATACGAAAAGTTTACATACCTGAAATCGACTCGTCAGTTTTACCGGAAAGTAAGAAATCGAGAACTGGATATTCCACTGTACACTAATTTGTCCATATTTCCACTGCTGAGGCTACCTCCTTTACACTATCATTCGTGTTTTCATATGAACAATTTCTTTGCTTGTTTTTTAAAGGTAATTAATATTTAAAGTCAATCACAACCAAAGAAATTTCAAAAACGGAAAGTTAAAAACAAACTACTGTTTACCTTTTAAGTAACGCCGCACAACACTTGTCTCAGCGCAAAACCCGGCGGAGCTGAAATGAAAAAGAAGTAGTAAAGACAGATTTTTCGAAAAATGAGTAATTCATAAATTTGCAAAGGGACAAGAACAGTTTGGCTCTTGGGTCAAATTGAGACCCCGATGATGGGTTCCTTGTTCATTGCAGTCACCTTGTAATTAATTTTAAAATGAAACCATCCAAATGGCTGTTAATTATTAGATTAAGAACTTGTTTCCTTTGTGTTTGCATCTGAAAAAAACAGATAACTCGAACCTGAAAGGAAGTTAAAGAATCGAACAAAATTGATGAAACACTTTGCAATACCTTGCCCTCCCACAATGACGGTTGTTTTACCAAATGTACTCAGAAACGTCACGGTGCGTGCAAACAACGTTGTGAAGGGAGAGCGAACCGCAAAAGCTTTAACTCGATCTGTAGATTCGTGTACTGTTCCAAGGAGGTCTGTAGGTAGAAATGGTTAATCACTTATCGAGCAAGATAAATTCACATCAAGACAATTACCTGATGGGAAAGAGATTGACGATGCGGAGTCGACGTGAGCTTGGGTTACTCAGTTGAGGAGAGTTTATTAAAAATCAAGTCAATTCGATTTCCTTCGAAGCGGAGTAATTCTTCTTTCGAAGGCTTGTATTCACGCTGCATTATCACCGTTTTTCAAGTCGCTATTTCTTGTCGGCAAAACAATCTAAAGACCCTCCTTAAATATTCAAATATTCAAACATCAATGGATAAAATCAGAATGTAATGTTGGCAGTTTCAAATTAACTTACTTTAAGCCCGCAGCAAAAAAATATGAGAACCTGCATAGAGCGATAATATTTCTCCGCCATTTAGACCCTCTTTACATAAGAATCTGTCTTATGCAAACATTTTAGTTTATCAAATACAGGACGAAACTAACCATCGTGCAGTCTGTGATAGATCATCGTGCCTTCATTTGTAATCCAGTGCAGCTTGTATATCCATGAGATCTTTTCCTCAGTACACCTTAATCACTTGCTAATGGGCTGTAGGGTATGGAGTGCGTTAAACGCGTTCTGATTGGGCAATTCGGAGTTAACCACCCAAGTTCTTTTTCACCTCCGAGAAAAGGAGAGAGAAGCTCAATGTCCGAGATGCGTAGTAGTTTTGGTCGTTATGGTCCGCTTGCATTGAATATGCTAAAACAATTATTTGTTAGCTGATGATCTTAATTTGCAATACAGTTTCGCAAATTTTTGAAAACATATGAATGAGCACCGAGTACTGCTAAACTTTTTAAAATTGTTCGATCACAGTGCTCTTCTGTGAAATATCCGCGTCACACCTCGATCATTATTCCATCCTTGTTAATTTTTCAGTGTTTCAGCGACTTGCTTTAATTTATTGGCTTTGATTATTTGAACACAATTCAATTATATTACTGCTAATAACTTTTGGCCTATACAGAGGGCAACGGTTTGGTTACTTTATCGAAGCAAAGTTTGGATTATTGTAAATTAACTGATGACAGCATTTCGATCAAATGATGAAAGAAACGGTGAGCTGTATTGATTTGTCCCGTGTAAATTCTTGTTTAATTTATTCCTAGAAAAAATTGTTTGCAGTAGAAACTCCAGAGCATGATCTCGAGTTAACTAAAATAATAAGCACAACCCTCTTTTTCTTTTAATTTTTGTCATCTTTATCTCGTATAAGCAAAATGCAATTGAATATTCAGGGCGTTTTAGCATCGATAACGACTATGTAACGACAACTACAATTAGGGGCACCCAACGACAAATTTAACTTTACCTCTTAGAGGGAGATTTCTGAGTTCCTTCATGGGATAACTGAATTTTTAAGACGTATATTTATCAGCTAAAAGACTTTGATCTGTTCGGCCTTGTTAGCCGAAAACCGAAGTGCCCGCCGAGAATATTTCAGGAAATAAAATCATCTTTTTTTGGAAATTGATAGCTGAAAGTTACCTTGCGCGAACTTCCCTACTAACTGCAGTATTTGCTTCTCGAAAATGCTATCTGACCTTTTTGGGAGCCAAAAATGGTGAAAATAGCCTTTCCGAAAACGTAAAGGACCATTTCCTCTGGTTGCGAATCTTTTTAGAAGCTTTTAGATGACGTTCCAGCATGTGACTTGATTGTCTTCGACAAATCTCGAGAAGTCTAGGAGATCGCCAGGCAGAGGATTAGAAACTTGTAGGCATAGTTCCTCGGAACACCGAGATATTTCGCGAAATGTTCTCTTGGGTGCCCCTGAACAATAACAGGACACAATGATGATAACTGTGTGCTCTTGAGGCACGCATAATTTAGAAAATTAATTTGCCAGTATAATCTGCAAAACAACGAAAATGACCTAATTTGACGACAACGAAAGCACAAAACGATGAATCGTTCATTATTTTGTTTTCTTTAGTTCAAAACCTTTCATACCATGATTCAAGGAAGGCGATATCGATGGAATAGTTACATACGGAAGTACCAAGTTATCGCTTCGAAGTGACGTTCTCAATACTGCACTGAACTAGTCTTCCCTCTTTCAAGAAATTAGCTACGGTAGTAGCGGCAATAGAGAGCCTTAGATTATAGGATGAGAACGACTACGAGTACGAGATTTTCTCATAGAACAACAGGGAGAACGCGCAAACCAACGTCATTTTGGCGGGGAAAACGTGATACTGTCGTTATTTCAGCACTACTTTTTGTAAAAATGTCGTCGTGTCAAAACATATCGGTAGCAGTTTTGGTATTTTTCGATTAGCAAAAGGGCTCAGTTACTAGTAATAAGAATAAGTGAGCAACCTACACTGCTAACAAAGAGCAAGATTAATCATCCGAGTTATAAATCTTCGAAGTATTTTCGCTAAAAATGGGCAGTCAAATCTCGTATATACTCGTTCTCGTTCTCGTCCTAGAATCTAAAGCTTTCCAATATCCTATGCTTCAGCCGTCTCCTCAACCTATTTGAGGCAGATTTAATGTTCAACACGCAGAACGCTGAATACCAAATATCTTCCGCACTAAATATGTTTGTATTAAAAAAAGGTAAACTAGCATTTTAGGAAAGAAAAAAATGAGCTTATGAATTCGGCATGTCAGTTTCCAGTCCCTAAATATTTTTGTACTTTTTATTGAAGAGTCTGAATAGATACTTTCGGTTCCCTTAGCTTTTTAAAATGCACCCAAACATTGTTAAAAGCCATCACATATATTGCAACGAGCAATTTACGTTGTTGTTGGGTGTATCTGAGGTTTGAGTTCCAAGAATCTTAGTCTCACTCAAAATTCAATTTCAAAAACCTTCGGCAAGTGAAACCTTTGCCTTAAAGAGATTTTTACCGAAATTATTCGCTGGAGGTCCCCCGCACTGCCGACATTAAACCGAAACGTACATATCTCGATGCAAGACCCTCTGCAGTTAAATTATCACAAAATCATTCTGCTAGCACTAGAATACGGATTTTGGTCTCGCTTAGGGTGTTCCGGGCAAAGCGCTAATATTTTATGCCACCAAGGTCTCGTTTAGGGTTCCGCGAAGTAACACAGAATTACTCGAAGAGAAACAGAAGTCAAACTTCCTTTTAAATTTTCTTTTTAGATAAAAGCATTCGATGATTATGCCTTTTTATCATTAAAACTCACTGCGTGTCGTATTTTTGTGTTTTTAAACGGTATCACTTAGGGGTGAAAATTTCCTTAAGCCACGCCTAGATTGGTCTCCTTTAGGGGTTAAATTCAAAATTTCCGACGAGCATCCCCGTCTGTTTCATATGGGAGTCCCCCCCCCCCTTCCCCCCCGGGCTCTCAAGCACAAAATATTGCAAAGAGATTGAGCAAAAGCAAGCCCTTCTTTAGTTTTGACTAGAGCATAAAACGTGTACAAGAAGACTGAGGAAAACCGCAAGGAAACCGCATTCAGCGACGTGCTTAAATCTGACCATAGTCGCATTGATACACAGTTAAGCCTTGATCATGTAAACGCTTAAGGACTTTTTCTTTACACTAGAGGCATCCATACTGAATTGCGTTTATGGCAAACGACAGGTTGAAATTTACACTCTGCCAAAGGTCGAAGAAACCTGTTTTAGTTCCGCATTTCCCCCCTGTTCTCTGCATATATGGAAAATTCGAGGTTGGCCAATTATTCAAGTACCAAGGACTTATTAATCAGTCATGGAAAAATATTTCATCTTACGATCCGTTTTGCCTTACTAGTCACATTTTGAGACAGATAGAAAAAGTTTAATTTTAGTAGAAATTATTGAAATCTCGGGGCATTACATTTGGTACTCTGGGTTTTCTTTAGTTCATCATTTTGCATCACTCTTTTCAATAAATTCAGACAACCTCATCGAGTCATTCAAGCAAGTCGATCCCCTCAAATAGCAAATAAAATTGATTGACAGCATGGCAAGTTGTTGACAGCAAAAGCTTTTATCGTACAAGCATGTTTCAGGAAAATTTGAATAAAATAGCAAGGTAATACTTAGAGAAGCATTTTAAGAGGCGTTTTAGGGTGTTTTGCTGCACCGAAATCTCTCCTCTCATTCAACGAACAAATCTTAATAGGATAAGATACTCAAATAATTTTATTAGAAAAATCTACAGGTCAGTTGAATGGATTATCCCTGTCTATCGTTGCCCACAGAAAGCGAAAGAGGAGAGAAATCGCTTTATGCGTTAATATTATGTCGCCGGTCATTTGGACACGACTGAGGAGAGACAGTACAGGGTCTCCAAAGATCTCGTACAAATCATAGGCAGCCCAAGTTCGCGTCACTACAGACAGCCGTTGAGAATTTAAACCCGTTATAAGACTTTGTATGGGAAAAAAATACCGTCGATTATGAAGCCTAAAAAATGCTCAATTTAACGTTCATTCAAAAAAATTAATAAAAAGGACTCACCTCTGGTGTATTCTTGTGCCTTTTAG
>NC_090879.1:51523841-51528841 GCF_036669935.1 Montipora foliosa
GGCAGTAAGGTCACTGACTACTGTAAAAATGCTGCATCAATATTTAAAACAGCGTTGATTCAGGGACGGATCTAGGGGGAGGATACAAGGGGTGCCCCCCCCCCCCTCTCTCCTGAGATTACCTGTGGTTTTCTACTACAACTGGCATTCTGCAAAAAACGTCAACAGTCAGCTACAGCTACACCATTCCTTAATGATGCACTCCCTTCTAAGAAAAATCCTGGAACCGCCCCTTTGTGATTAACCGTTTTAATGTTCTAACCTCGGACTCACAGCTTTCCCGACAACTTTCGTTTCACGTCACCCTAAAGATGGAGTTTCTTTCTCTTTTGGTCAGTTTAAATTGCTAAACTTTGTATAGAAGACACAAAAAAAATGGGTAAAATTCTTTGTTATCTGCGATGCAAAATCGAATACGCATTCTGAAGTTTCTGACGTTTGAGTTAATGCATGTTCTAAGGTTGTTGTTCTCAGGCGGGCTTGTCTTGACACAGTAGCTTAACCTCAACGATCTTGTTTATATAATATTGGACTTGGAGAAAAGCCACACGAGACGGGAAAGTGGGTCAATACCACCTAAAGAAAACTTCAAATTTAAATGGAATTGCTCCTAATGTGGTAAAACTAAGTAGCCTGCGTAGCTGAAGGGCTCTTTTTGGAAAGCGAGAGAGCCTTCTCGCGGCTTTGCCGCTCGAGTTCTCTTGCGTTCCGCAACAACAGAATCGCCAGCTACTCAAGTTGAAAACTAAGTTAAGGGAACTTCAAACACTGCATGTGATTAGGAAAGCGAAAAACTGGTTTTCCTGATGATCTTAGTTGCAACACTACGCCAATACGTGCGAAGTCGCACCCGTTCATCTTTGTCGGACCATGAAACAACAACATAGTACGTGTCACCATTCGGGTAAATGAAGAGGATAGCATCATGTAAATGGTCTTGATAGCACAAGTGTATTATCTGCACGAAGCACTTAGGATGGGAACGAGAAAAAAATCTTTAAAGGGGAAAGACAAGGAGACTTCAATAAAATATTGGATCATCAAACTCTCCCAACCCCATACGGAAACAACTCTCTTATCAGGCCCTCATCACTAGGAGAGTTCATAGTTCATAGTTCATATGTTTATTTACCCTCGGATTTTAAACTAGCTCGGTGTAGCTTGTATCACCGAGCATTTTCCCTCCCAACCATGATACACCACAGAGGACAGACCACACCACCGGGAACTAAATGGTCTACTCTTTGCGACAAGTGTGTAGGTTCTTTTACGTCCCACAGGATAATGAACTTTAAAGGGCTGTAAGACGGGTCCTACAGTAAATAGTCCTTATCCGAGAAGACTTGAAAGTTTAACCATTTGCAGATGTCATTACAAAGGCAGCACTTTCTCCTAAGTTATTTAGAGCGGGACCCTGAGTGTTGGTCTGGCCGGAGTTGAACTCGCGATCTCCCATGGCAGCCCGATGCCGGTGCTCAACCAACTGAGCCACCGGTGAACATGTTGTTCCCCCCCCCCCCCCCCCCACCACCCCCTGCACGTTGAGTAATGATTTGTCGCAGACCTAGTTGTTTTTGGATTCATTTCCTTCGCGTTCATTTATGCATATGAGACGTAAATAGAGTCATTGCCCGTTGATAGGTTATTAAGAGGATATCCGCAGGGAAAACTATCAGAGAGAGCAATAATTTCAAGGAGAGATATGGAAGTTAATGCATCCGTGGCATGAGCTACTACTGAAATCAATTGTAATTCCTTTATCGTTACCTCCTTTATTAATTTGAACATGATTTGTTTTACATTGCCATCGTCAGATGAAATCCCCTTTGCGAACTACACCGTATTTTAAGCGTTTATATTTTTACTAGCCTTGTGCATTTTTCTGCTAAATGATACTAAGATTCTGGAAAATCAATTATTTCGGGGTTAAAAAGTGATTTCTTGGTCTTCAGCCAGCCATTACTTTGTACCCTTAAATTAAGCAAGAATACCAAAAAGGTCCATTTTACGCCTGTGGGGGAGGTAATTCTTCCACATAAATCCTGGACACTGAATTCCAGCCTGTGTACGCATCGGCGTTTCCAAAACCAGCGCAATTACCGACCCAGAATCCCACTCGCACAATGCCCTGGTGGACTTTTTCACATACTCCTTCTATTTGCCGCACACGGTGCAAATCCTTCTTGCCTCCATTCCCGTGTAGCATGTACACGACTCCATCAATGGCTGCTGGACTGGAGCACTCTGCGCCGTTGAAAGTGAAATACCATCGCTTGCAGCAAGCATGGCAATTATGGATTCGAAGAGGTCCATTGAAGAAGACTCTAAGTCCAGTGTTTGCAGATGTCTTGTTGAAAACACATTCCTGCGAAAATTGACGAGAAACAAAAAACGAATGGAAAATTAAATTGCAATTCAGTAAACTTTTAGCTCAATATATGGTTAATGATAATGATCTAGATCTGGTCAGTTTGGTTTGCTTGACTAATGAAGTCCCTTTGGTGCGAAACAGCCAGGAATCAATCAAATTACCTGACTGAGCGTCGCGATCTACAACACAAGTAACCACATCGTTAGACAAACGAGATTTATACCCTTGGGAAAATTGTTTTTAGTGACGCCCATTCTGACAAATCCGTGACTATTTACCTTGATCAAGCCATTATCCCTGCCATCATTCAGGTTCTTAAAAACGCACTGTTTCCAGTTACGCACGAAAGACGCCTCAGCTCCTTTGGGACCTGGGGGACCAGGAGGACCTTGGCTTCCTGCTTCACCGTTACCTCCAGGAGGACCTGCCTTACCTGGTGCTCCCTGAGACCCTTTAGAACCCGGGTGTCCTCGAACACCTTCTTCGCCTTTGATCCCTCGTGGCCCCATAGGTCCCTCAGGTCCATGATTGCCAGGTGATCCCGCAGCTCCTACTGATCCCGCGGAACCAGGGCTTCCCGGGATACCTGGGATTCCCGGTGCGCAGAAACAGGCAGCTTGAGCACAGGATCCATACGGTGACGTCTGTTGAGGAGTGCCCTAAATTGAGACAGTTAAGAGGGATTACATCCCTTTGTTTCACTTTTGTTTTCGCAACCGTTAACTGTGTACGTAAAGCTCTTAATCCTTATGCAACATCATGGTACCCTCGTTACACAATTTAAAACTCAATTGGCCCCTTAATCGGCGTGTTCAAAAGTTTTAGAATAAGGAGCAAGCCCAGGAATCTTGAAATTTCTTTTTGGGGAAACTGACAGTTTTCGAAGGGTTTATAGTGACAAGGCTTACAAGATAACACCCATGTGATCATCGAAAGTAAGTCCTGTTGGGCTGGGTCAGTTAACACTATATTGGTTGACCCACAGGGAATACTCGTTGTGGTGGTCTCGAGGGGAGCAGGGATGGGGTATTGTTGCCATAAGTGGGTTGAGTTCGTGCTAGTTCTCTAAACTACTCCAAGGATGTTTTCCTCTGTCACTAAGAATCAGCTTGTCAGGAACTCATCAAGAGGAACCTTGTGTCTCCCATACTTGGCCAAAGAGTCGACCCCAGTAGATTTACCAATAGAACGCCTCCCTTGGGAGATTCAGCACGCCCACTGTTTTAAAAGTCAATCAAAACAGAGCTATCTCAGCGTCAAGGGAAATATGATACTTTCACAGGAAAAACATGTTCTTAAAAACAAATTTACTCGGGAAAGGATTGACTCAAGGAATTAGTGGACTAGAGGCTCAATTTGATGTGTTCCTGGCGTGTATCCAATTCCACCCTTCAGGAGCGTATGGAAGAGTACTCTACGACACCAAAAACGCATCTCTTGATTTTGTTGACAGGGGGATGTTAGCTACTCTCACCTTGTTGTCGCTGCTGCTCTTTCCATTCGCAGAACACAGAGCGGGCACAAGTAGCGTCAGTGCACACATTGTTGTGGTCAACGGTGTAATCATACAATTTTTCGTCATCATTCAACCTGGGAATGTTGGGCCTATTAATTATTTAGTTTTACAGAATGATGCTTAAAATGCACAAATAGGAAAGAGGAGAATCATCTGGTAGCAGAAAGAAAACTTTAAAGGAGAAAAAACTACCGATAAACTCGATATATCAAATTGTCAGACACCGCAGTGTCAATGATGGTGATGCTGAACGTATCTGCATGTTAAATCAACTTTGGGAAAATAGTTTAGGTACAAGCGTACATTGCACTCTTAAGAACTTGAAATTGACTGAATTAAGTATCACATAAATACGACGCAGTAATTACATCGGTGAGAACAATGACTGATTTGTTTTACACTGTGAGGTTTTGGTTTGCCACTTACCTTTGCGTACTGGCTCCGTTTTCGAGCGATCTAGACGAAGGAGCGACGACTTCGCTTGTAATAAAAAGTGGAGGAAAAACGTCACGTTTTTTGGTTTGAAAAAAATGGCCCCAGTCTTTCAATGATCTTCACATCAGATTTGTCTAAATATATATAAATGAGCTGATTTTTTCCCACTCCCCATGTGAGTGTCATGCTGAATTCGCGTTGTAACAAGCTTCTGTTGCTGGACTCAACATACACGTAATATTTTTTTCAAGGTTTGAGTCATCGCCGATTCCTCCAATATATAGATCGCATTCACATGACGTCACGGCGGCCATGTTGGAAAAGTGAAACAAAGAAACAACGGCCAAATATTCTTTTGGGAATTGAACTCTATTTTTACGAAATTTTTTCCCTTTGTTTTAGTATGCTAATATGGATGCTGGTCACATGAGCAAAAGAACTGTAGAATCCGTGTATCTCGTGCATATTTTGCGTCTCAGAGTACTTAAATAAGATTTGGCTTGCACGAGTGACTATTCTCAATCCCATGGGTAATTAATAATTTCTCATGCAAGACTTGTGATTAGCTGGAAAGGTCTAGTTTCGCGGTAAAATTATTTATCTTAAAATAACTTGGTCTGTAAAAACGCCATTCCACAAATAGAATGAAAATGTACGCTTCTTGTCATGGGCTCCCTG
>NC_090879.1:51533841-51538841 GCF_036669935.1 Montipora foliosa
GAGTCAAATAACGACTGACAGCATAGCTCATTACTGCATTGCGCAGTCACATTGAAGCAAATCTATGATGCGGCCAACCAACTACTCAAGTGATCGAATGTGAGAATGATTGTTTACCCAAGAAAAAGATCAAGATTTTGAAACCTGTGAAATTAAAGCATCAGGATGTCTCTTCTGAAGTGTTACTTAGTCACTGCAATCGATGCTGCTGGTTTTTGAGAATGTCTAGTTTCCAGTCGCCCCTCCAGGAGCTCGGTCACTATGTGTTAAGCATTTTCCCCTGATTTGCATTTATTTTTAGATGAAATTATATTTTACATTGCATTGCAGTGAGTATCACTATTGCTGTAATTTCACAGATTTCAACATCTTGATCTTTTTCTTCGGAAAAGTGTAGTAAGCCACCTTCAACAGACTATCGTGCAATAGTACGTGGAATCCAACGAAGACAGCAATCCTAACCCTATTGTAGATATGGTAGGAGATTACTTTACGGGGCGAGCTGTTTCCCTTCAAAGCGTTATTAGGTTTCGATTTATCACGCTGACACAAACAGGACAATGCTTTTTGGTGCAAAAATGACCTGATTCAAACTGAATTCAAATACGTCAGGAGGTCAACCTTTATTTTACATAGTCAATTCTAAATTACTAGTACTCATTTGGTGTCGTGTCTAAAATTGTGAGTGGTTGTGTCTCTCACTGAATCATCTTTTAATGCCCTGTTTCTCTTTTTGGGTTTAGAATGTAATTTGTTCCTCCCAGACAACTGGGACTTTTAGACTTTGAATTGAATTCCTCCGCAAGTGAGCAATTTTACATATGTATTGAAAAAATGCGTCTCCTGTGTGTTTTGTCATGACTAATGCATTACACCTGCCTGCTGTTGTATTGAACTTCGCATTCGCCATTAGGAATTGGGGGCGGGGGGAAGGAACCCTATGGGGTGATTTCGCTTGCAAATAAAATTGTATGGAGTCGACCCGTGGAAACTACTTAAAAACTGGATACACGTCTAATGAAGGACCTTCATCTCTCTATTTGCTGGGAGTAATATAAAGCAAGGTGTGCAGGACCAGAAAAGTATGCTAAGTTTTAATAATTTTCGTTTACCTCCGGGCTTGGCTTAAACACGTCAATCTTAAAAAAAAAACGTTTGGAAAAAGACCGCGCAGCGTACATTCTTTCTCATCTTAAATCCTTTAGAATTGTTGTCCTGAAAATAGATATAGTTTCTTTCATTCGTAGTGAGAAGGATAGCAAAAGGAGGGCGATTGGGGAGCATATTTATAAACATGAGATGCGATGGCTTTCGAAAAGGTTCAGTCATCCCAGTGACTATTCGTGGCTGAAAGAAACTTGATTTTACAAGTCTAGAGTCTAATTATGCAATGCAAACAATATTGGACCATCTCAGCCAGATGATTAAACCAGCTGTTTAAGTTGGCAAAATAACTGTTTTTTCTTAATATGACTAGGATCTTTTACTGCGGTATTTAATTTTATAACTTGAGGAAACTGATTCATTCGTACGTGCGAGATTTCATACTCAGTATTCCAATGTTAATGAAAGACATCGACTTCAATACATACGAAACAAACAGAGAGATGAAAATTTGCTCCATGCGAACTCGGTAAGACAAGTTTTTAATCTTTGTTGACGACGAAAGTAAGGCCTATTCTTGAGTTGGACACCAATGTAACAGTTGGGTATAAGACGTAATCTGTATTTTCACTAATTTTCCAGAATGGATACAATGTCACAGTGCACCATATTTACGGATTCCTGTTGTTTTCACCTCAGTGTGACCTCTAGTATCGAATCAGATCAATCTTTTTAAAGCAATTCTTTCCGCTTTACGAGACAGTCTTTAGGAAACTGAGAGGAACAGATGATTACACCCAGAGTAGACTCTCGTTTCACAGTTTTTAATTCTCTCCAGATTCTTTAATTTCCGTTAATACTATTCACCATTACTGTCTCTGTTCATTTAACCAATACAAAATGAGAAGATGGTAATTTTCGCTGAGGTGTACGTTGAGCTTCTGTACAAAGCTGAAATTCGTTTTATTTTGCAGGCAAAATCCGCACATAATCATAAGCAACTTAGAGGGCAACTAAAATTTACCTCTCGAGAATTGATACCGGCACTCTACAATCAATAACATACCGGAAAGTCTGAAGTGCGTGTCGCCAAACCAACAACGTTCGGCAACCAAAAGTCCGAAAACTGACTTGAAACTCTCTCTCGTACAGCCTCCTCTCGTAAAATGCGCATGAACAGTTGAACACTGAGGTTCTCATCAGCATGATCAGGATTTTCTATTTCCTTTGTTAAATTAATCAGTGCATCTTTATTTCAGTTTCATTTTCGCATCCACAATTACTCACTGTGCCACGTATACCTCTACTTGTGTTTAAAAGAAAGATAAAAACTGAGTCAATGACCTACATAATATTGTTGCGCGGAACCGAGTGGGCATAACACGGTGAAATTAAGTCATCAGGCTTAAGCAGAATAAGACGATAAATCGCCATTCTGCTATCAGACGATTTGGCGGTAACACGAAGTTCCATGAAAGCCATTCACGGTAGCGTGGCTCTGGCATCAATAAAAAGCATTCATTGGCGGGCAATTTTATGAGACTTGTTTTTACGAGAATCTTAGAATGTAAACAAAACGACTGTAAACGATTTCCTTGAAACAAATTAAACTCCTGAAAATTAAGGAGTTCGCGAGGAGGGACCGATGGCTCTAAATTCATCTTGAAAGACTTTCTAGCAATAAGGTTAGTATTTTTTAAGAAGCCAGACTTTTCTTCTTCGCTCTGTCAATCAACCATTGATTTGTTCTTTACAATATTTCAGCTTGACGGCCGTTTTAGTGCCCTACTGATCAAGCGCAGCATGCTAGCATGGCATTCCTCCACTGCCGGCCAAGGTAAGCAATAGAATGCCCTTGACTGTCGGTGATTTCTTTTGCTGATTTTGTGTCTTTTAAAAGGAAAACAAACACGCCTCAGTTGTGATTGTTTGAGATTTTACCTGCTCTTTTTGGCCGTGAATTTCTTAGCTAAATTGGTAGCCGCATTCAACGACCTCGTCTTCAACATTAAGTTTTGCGGCGTAAAATAGCGTGTTGGATACTTCATTGAACGGCACGATCTGCTAGGGTTTTTGTAAATCTTGCACTTGGCTAGGCCTTCCCAAAAATTCAGTGGAATAGCAAAGATGACACCTTAATCCCGAAAAAAAAATCTCATTCAAGTATATCACTTATTCAGTCCAGAAATAACTTATAATATAGAGTTATATAAGATTTGCATAAAGGGAAAAAGAAACACTAGTTTCTAAGCTAGATTTCTATTGCTTCCAGTCAATGATCTTCATCTCATAAGGGCAACTGCAATCACATTTGTTAAGAATTATAAACTAAAACGTTATTCATTGACAAAGGATTAATTTCTTTGTCTTAATAAATAAATCCTGTCAGGTAACTTGTTGGCTCTGTTAATTTCCATTCCTTGCCGTAATCTTGGGGAACTGAATAATCTCAACGAGAATTGGGCGGCAAGCATATACAGTTCTATGCTATAGCTATTTGAACACGTGCGGGTTCTCTCTAAGTCAAAGAACATGTCAACAGGATCGTTAACGCTGAATTACTGCTTCAAGACATGCAACATGATCTTTCAGTACAATCGCTAAAAATTCTATGTTATAGGTATTTCAACAAGTGCGGGTTTTCTTCAAGTCAAAGATCATATAAAAATAAATTTAAAGTCGTCTCACTTGAGAACATGCAATGATGCAAAAGTTAGAAACTTCAGAATGTGTATGATTTGATTTTGTATTGCAGAAAAAGTAGAAGTTCACTCAATTCTCTTGTTCCTTCAATATCAAGTTTAGTAACTTACACTGGAAAACTTAATGGTGATGTAAAAGAAGAGTTTTGGAAAACTCATAGTTAAAGGTAAGAACGTTAAAACGATTAAGTAACGCTGTCGTAATTGTTGATAGAAGGGAATATTAGCAGTAGTTGAACATCATTTCGCACCGTTTTCTTTCTACGGCAAATGAGTTTGAGAAAAGCATGCTTGAGTGCGCGATCAGAAAAAATGGTTGTTGGAATATTATTTGGGGGAATTCAAATCTCTTGCATTTTGTTTGTCTTATTTCAGTCAGTATTAGGAATGATCCTAAAGCGGATTTAACTCAGCGCGTTGCGCAAACCTGTTGATGAATTTTCTTCTCTCCAATGGTATATCAAGGCCTTATTCAAAGCTTACGCTATCTATAACGTGGTCAAAATCGATGACGCTTACTTGTTCTTACTTGTAAAGCCATCACTGAAATAATTCGTAATAATCAAATTGCTCGGTATATTTTAGTACTTTACACGTTAAGAGTTCCAAACGTGTCGAGAACAAGTTTTAACCAAAATTTCGCAACATCGGACGAAGCATAAAAGCTTTGGTCATAGTCAGACTGAGAAGTATCATAATTGCATTCTGCATTTGGCAGATAAAAGACTCTCAAGCGAAAAAAGGTAAGTGGTGAGAATAGCATGAGAAGCCTTCTACCTGTTTTTCACTTGTTTGTTTCCCACAAGGTTGAAGGAACCTCTACTGTTTTTGAATATGTGTGTGAGGAGAGTTTTAAAGTTCAATGTCCTTTGCTTCCACTAGTCTGCAGTGGCTCAGATGTAGAGCACCCGAAATAGTGATCAGAAGATTATAGCTTCGACTATTGCAAAGGACCACTCGAATTAATTTGCGAGTATGCCTAAGCCATTATGAATAGTACAGTTCTCTTTAAAATTGCAGTAGTTTTGCCGAGAAAGTTACATAAGAACAAAGAAATCGCGGCCTGACCTCGTAGAAAGCATTTCCCCCATATGTACATAAAAACACAGATCAATTGCCACGCACTTTCGACTACAGTAGCGTGAGTGGTTCAATTTTTGTCTAACGCTGACGTATGTTGTTTTCTTCTTTTCC
>NC_090879.1:51543841-51546341 GCF_036669935.1 Montipora foliosa
GGTTTTGGTCCGATCTCTTCCCTGACGGCTCTGAAGCATCGTTGAATGATGGCAGATTCAGATCATCTTTTTGCAAATTTTCTCAGAGGAACGCCAGCGGCGTGACAGCCTCCACAATGCCGTGGTAGATTTTGATTTGTCGTCCGCCATTTTGAAAATGGAATGGCGGCAACACAAGTGTGATTCTAGTGCGCATGTCTAGCGGTTTTTGCGTTATGTCAAAAGACTATATGTTCGCCGGAAAATGACAGCCGTTGATTAAATCAAAAAAATAAGATCGCTGTTTGAAAGATAAGGATTTTGTCACAATTTTTGACGAGTTTTGATGTTTTTCCAAAAATTGAAGGGGTGTACAAATTGTGGAAAAATTGTTTTCGCGTGGTAAATGCACCTTTCGTGTGACTATACGGTGAATGGAGGTAACGAGCGCTGCAATGCTTACTTTTTTGACAGTGTTGGCTTTTGTCGCAAGTTTCTCGAACGGTTTTTGCAAGTTCTTGGTTTTCTGGGAGGACCAGAAATTCCCTTAAACCCTGTTTTGGCGATGTTCGGCCGGTGGAATTGGTGAGAGCTTCGAACTTATCGGTGGAGACTAGTTCGTCGAGTGGTTGCGATACAGGACAATGCCTCTTTGTCTGTGTCGGTAAAGAGACATTGGAAAACCTTATGACGTTCCAGATACTCTCTATAATACTCTGAACAATAAAGGAAGACAACTGGTGAATTATAGACCGGGTGGTGAATGGTGACACGCTTACAAAAGATATTTTGGCAAGCATGTTCAAAGCGATATTAAAATGGAGTATGCAAGGGTGCAAGAACTCAGGCAAATTGAGCTCCACGTTTCTCCAAATTTTAATACGAATTTATAATTATCATGAAAGCAAAATACATGTTTCTCTCTTTACACAGCATTTTTTGTTAAATTTATAGAAGAGCGATGAAAGCCAGCCAACAGAAACTGAGATAAATCGGTGAAAAAGATTATACACTGTATGATACACAGAGAGCAGACAAAAAAGTGCTTCATCCTGGAAAAGCCCACTTACTGACATTAAACAGCTCAGAGAAAATTAATTTGCCCCTTGATTTGCTTGCCTTTTAAAATAAAAATTCATCAGATCCTAACCTGATCAAGAGACGTCATTAATGTTATTTTTCTTTCAGAAAGTAAATCCTTTTTTCCATATTTAACAATTGACAAGAAACTACAAAAATTTTACAAGGATCAGTTCAGACAACACAGTGCATATTGCAAAACTGATCTAAACTTGAGACATTTCACACATGCATGCTACATTGTACTTGATGGGTTTGAACAAAATCTTTAGAGCATAGACAACTAGGAAACATCCCTGAAAGGGGCATTCCACAAAATTAATATTTTCAGCTGTATAGCAAGAAGTTCACTCTAGCATTATCTGCCGACTGGCGTAGGTGGTATTATCCTAAAAAGATGATTGTATATTAAGTAGACGGAATCCAGTCATCAGTATAATACACATATGCAAGGGCTATTCCATGTGGGTCCCAATGCTCAAGAAGATGTTTGTTTTTAATTTTAATTTTTTCTCTGACAACTTGTCATTGAATGTGTTTGAAGGTGTTCTGGGTTTCGACATCACCACATGTATCTGAAGCATTACTGGGTTGGCAACTCATCAGATCAAAAGCATTCACAAAGTTTGCGTGCAGGTGCAAACAACATGCATTTGTGATGTTTTTGCTTGAATATGTTGTCCCCATTTTTTTTATAAGTACAACATTTAAAAAAGTGGCATCTTAAAGTTCTGTGATGGTCCAAAAAGTTCATAACTGAAAAAAGGTTAAGGACTGGTATTCAGTTCTAAGAAGAAACTGAAAAGTTTGACAATGTGAAGAGTACTAAAGAAACTGCTTAAAACTCAACAGCATTGTCTGGATTTCTCAGTGACTTTATCCAGTCTTTTGTTCCACACTACCAACATGAACAAAGTGAACTCAATAAGATTATTGTGGTTTATTGCTGAGAAAAAAAGGCTGAATTTCTTCTCGCTCCTTTTAGAGCTAATATTTCACAAAACTGCCGCAAATAATACCAGGTGGATCCATCTCCCTAAGGACAAAAAACGAAAATGAATGTTATTGTCCATGAGATGCATATTACAATGCTATAATCTACAATATCATAATGATATTATTATTTTCCTAGACACAGGAAACTGCACATATCAGTTTTTATGGGGGCGGTGAAAATTAGTACAAAAAGTCATTCTTATTACACAACCACGACAAAGAAAACATGATGAGCTAACCATATAAACATACTATAAACCACACATAAACCAATGACCCTTAACTGTTTGCCTTAACACATGTTCTTAAATTTTTTGAGTCTAACCATAATTTTGCCTTGGACGTTGGGTTGAACATAGATTTGCAAATAATGGCCAGTCAAGGGGGAAAGAAAAATACCATCTTCCAAGTTTTGACATAGATGTTGACACCAAGTGTGTTGCAT
>NC_090879.1:51551341-51553841 GCF_036669935.1 Montipora foliosa
CATTGTGCTGTCATGTCTTTTGCCCTCAAACGGACCAGCGAGATTTGCAATAAGGCCATTTGGTGTAACCACACTTTGGAATTTTATACTGTGCACACGCTTGTATCCATTATACATGACACGTTGATTATACTTTGGACGAGCAATACCTCTAACAGTGCCATCCACAAAACCAAAACAGTTATTAAGTGGCGCCCCCTGTTGGTGAATAGCATCTGCATATCTATGCAACTGATCAGGCTGCAGGAAGGGATTTCTGTCCCAGTTTTGTAGGCGATGACGGTGGCTTGTGTATATAAAGTCAAGCACCTCATTAAAGATGAGACAGAGTTCGGTCGGGTTTCTACCAAAGCGTGGCACCATATCAGTGTACCGACACGGGTAGGCAAGCCTTTTCAGTAAAATGCACATTGCCTCCATTCCATCGCATACAGACCTTTGAGAACACACTATTTCGTCTGGAATTTGCAAATTCCTACGAAGCAAATCGAGGTCTTGCTTGCCAAACCTCAACTCAGTCCGGCATTCAGACTCGTCCCAAGCGTCAATGTCAAAACGCTCAAACTTAGAATATGGGAATGTCAGTCTTGACGAACTTTCATCGTAAAGAAGAGCGAATTCCACGTCATCGATTATGTTTTGGTAACGAGAAATAAGCAAAGCGTCGCGAACAGTTGCGAGACTCACCATATTAAACGCGGCAACTATTTTTCTGTTTTATAAGCTTACGCTGATTTCCATTGCAGCAAAACATGACGACACACAGATGAAAACCAGCTAAGTTTAATACAAAATTAGGGAATATAAAGAGTACAAATTAGTACAGCACTGCATTTTTACAAGTACATGTAACTTACCAAACGCAAAGCCTCAGACCAAACGTTCAAGCGGTGATCATGAGCTCATTCAACAAAATTCCTTGCTAAGCTAATCAAAATTAAAAGCGATTCAAAATCGAACATTCCATTCAACGTGCAAGGTGGTTAAGTCACCGAACTAAATTCATAAGTCAAGCATGTTTATGTTCTCAATCAGATTTTAACAAAGCGAAAAATAGCCTACTAATACCTCACAGAACAAACGAACTTCGATAACATGTGCTTTCACATTCCGCACGTCCTGTTGCTCTTTGCTAAATCACTTTAAGGTGGCTTACTACAGTTTTCCGCGGCTTTTTTTTTGCCGAATCATCCACGCACGCACGAGCGAGATATCGTCACAACGCGCGGAAAATACACGCGAGTATTAAAGGGGAAACCCAACAAAAACAATAAACATGGCGGTCGTAAAAAAAATTTTTCAAATCATTTCCCGTTTCAGTCTTTTCAAGAGAGCAGAATGTTCGTCAAGTTTATTGAGAGTAGAAAAAAACTTCCTGCTTAGAAACCGTAGTATTCTAACGTCAGGAAAATTGTGTTTTCTTGACAACACCGATTTGAGTAACATGAGCGGGCACACTATATTGTCGGAACAACAAAACAATTGTAAAAGTACATGCTCACTTCCTTCCTTTTGGCAAATTGCTCTTGTAACTGCTCTGGTCTTTGGCTTGTCCAAACACAAAGTAGCACATGCGGCCGGAAAGGAGAACGACCCGAGCCATGCTTTAACAAAATGTCGTTTAGAGAGGAAGCGAAAAGTCGCCGATAAAATGCTTTCCTTACGTGCGAGTAAGGATACAAATGCCGAACCTCCAGCGAAACAAAAAAGCACTGGAAGAGACGAGAAACCAACAGATAGCCAGGTGAGTAGCTTCACTATGGATGCCATTGATGTTGGGTATCATTGTCACATGTAAAAGCCATGTGGTCAGTACTGAGGAGGTTGCAAAACTGAAATTGTTTCCAAGTAATTTTACCACAGAATTCAATAATTCAATACTAGAATAGCTGCAAGTTTCACCTACATTTAAAGAATTACTACTGTCTTAGAGCCACATCACCAGGAGCAAGGCCAATTGCCAAAAGAACAAGACTAATCTTCATGAACCTACTTCAACAGTGCCCTTGGCAGGATACAGAATTTGTGACTTTGGAAAACTTCAAAAAGATCTTGACAAATGCCAATTCTGTGACCAAGGTATATGCTGTACAGTAGTTTTAGAACATTTCTAGGCAACTATAGCCTACCAAAATTCAAGCTCATAATTTTTCATGAAGACTAAAATGTCAAAGGAATGTTTTCACACCAGTGAGGCTGGAAAAAATTAAGATGAATTTCTTGGGGTTTGCATAAATTCCTCTGCCATGAAAACTGAACCAATTTTTGTTACATGTAAGTTGTAGTCACCTGTATTTATCAATAATTATTATTTAGGTGAAGCTGGTTGTTGTTTTGAATGGAGATTTCATAATCCCTGTTTGTAACAAGTAAAATTTACCCTTCACTAAGTTTACACCAAACAGTCAGTATGGTAACACCCCAGGGGAAATTCCATGTAAAAATGATAAGATGTCAATGGCAAAGTGGTATAGAGCATATCTGATGAATGTTTAGGGCC
>NC_090879.1:51571341-51588841 GCF_036669935.1 Montipora foliosa
TGACCGCGGTGCCTTGTTCTTTTACCTCAATAGGTAGAGCATCAGTTTGGTGTCGAAGGAACGATTCCTGTCCGGGATAGATTGCCAGCAGTCTCAGTCTTCCCTCTCCTACCTTATGCGAGCGCAAGCATCTTATGAAGACTGTGTGCCAATCCCGGGCGTGCGCCACGAGAGCTGGTTGCGCGAGAAGCCTGAACCCGCTATCCAATCTCTCTTCGGTGATACCAAAAACTTACAAAATGTTTTTATTACCACACGCACGTACGATATGAGGATAAAAGGACGTCTCCTCTAATTTTCTTACGTTTTGCCAAGCAACTTGCATATCATTTTTTTCTCACAGACACATCACGCTGACTTGTTTCATGAAGTCGGCTGAAAACTTCCAAATATCAATACTCCTTGGTGTATTCGAGAGTAGTTACTGCTGTTTACACTCTAGTAACGGGTTGGCGTTATTCATGATAAAATGGGTTGTTATGCCATGTTCACAGCACTGGCCACAAAATGAAGCAATGACAATGATCCGGAAAACCTTCCGTTTGGTGATTTAATCGGGATATCAAATCCTTGTCACATGATTCACAGCAATATTCAATTGTACTAAAATTACCAAAGTAAAAAGACGAAAAATAGCGTAACGGGAATTTAGTCGGTGTGGTATATGAACTAATGCTGTTAGTTGCAGATCCTAAAACCACCAAAATTATTCTTGAACAATACAACTCTTAATAGACAAGAGAAGTAACAGGTGATCCTAACATTTTCACCTAAGCGAAGTCCTGTTTTAAAGCTAAAGGTGTCAGGAGAGCAGACAATGTTAAACTCACTTATCAAATGGAAAATCTACTCTACAACTATGACATTGTCTTCTTATTCCTGAAATTGTTTGTTGTCATAATTTGACATCTCTCTGTGTGCAGTTTCTTCTACATCTCTCTTTTCTATCCTTTGAGAGGGTTCGCTTTTTACTTTGTCCCTGGCCTCAGCTCGAGCCATTGCCTCTCGCTTTAGTTCTAGTAACCAAAAGAAAAACAATACCTTATTCAATAATAATAATAATAATAATAATAATAATAATAATAATAATAATAATAATAATAATAATGATAATAATGATAATGATGATGATGATGATGATGATGATGATAATTAGGTCCACATCAGCATATGCTGCCTTTTTTTGTAACCTGCTAAAACAAATAAAGTTGTATAAATAAAGTTGTATAATAATAATAATAACAATAATAATAATCATCATCATCATCATCATGAAAATTAATTTTTGAAAGAATTATTAATATCATTGTTCTCAAATTGTCAAAAAAGGTTATTTATGTTACCCTTTCAGAAAAAAAAGCCAAGCTTTTGAGACGCAGACGGCAACTGAAGTGGGCTTCTTTCCCTTACAACTTGTTTTGTCACTACCACCTTTACATTGCTAAGCATCTTTCACGTATCCTCCATTCTTTATTTTCGAATTCCCCATAATACACTTTGTTTGCCCCCCAAATTTTGCACAAACTATTGTTTTCAAATGCTCTTGGGGACACTGCATATTCCCAAGAGCATTCGAAAACAATGGTTTATGCAAAATCTGGGGGGCAAACAAAGTGTATTACGGGGAATTCGAAAATAGAGAATAAGAGATTATAAAGTTAAAAATCTGGGAGACACTACTGTCCTGGCATCGAAAAGTTTACTTTCGGTTTCCGTCCGCCTCTCAAAAAAAAAAAAAACGTCGCGTGCTCCCTTATAGGGAGTTCACACGAAGGACGACGCCGATGCCAACGAGAACGTCGTCTAAAAATATTAGTTCCCGTTATTGGAACAATTCCTTCGGAATGGAAACTGTGTACCAACATTGCCGAAATAAAATTGGCATGAACGGTGTGGTTATTTAGGAAGAAAGTGAAATATATGTTTCGTCAGGTTCTCACGTCCTCTACACAACCTCAAATTTGCTCAAGTCGAGGACGGCAAAGAAATGAAACCAAAATGTAAAACGCACGTGCAGGGCGTGCAGAGCCTTTGCTTTTGTTTATTAAGCCCATTGTGTTGTGGTGTTCTCGAAGCCGTCCTTACTTTATCTTCTGGAATCACCACATCAAATATTGTCCAGGTAATTTCTTTTATCTCAAATACCACAAGATATGATCTCCTCGTCTCAATGGCATGATTGCATTGAATTTTCGTGTTCCACAACAAAAACCACTTCATTCATGGTCACCCTCTCCGGAGCCTATTTAAACGAGTTATCTTTTCGTACAAATTTATACTACGATTCTCAGTTGAGTATGACACTTGGGAAATTTGTTGACAAAGTTTCAGCGTTAAAGTTACCATGTTGTCAAGGGCAACTTCCTTCGTTTCCAAGAGTAACTTTTAGGGCCTTGACGTCATGAGCGATGAACCCGCCAAAATCTACAAATGGTAATGGTTAAATTCAAACTGGCGACCGTTACCAGTTAAATGACGTCAAACCCCGAAAAGTTACCCTTGGAAACGAAGCAAGTTGCCCGTGACAACATGATAACTTTAACGCTGAAACTTTGCCACCAAACTTCTCTTGTTACATACTCAACTGAGAATCGTAGTACTTTCCACAGTCTCCAATGAAGAATTGAGAAACCTTGTCATCCATACTCTTATGCTCTTTTGCAGCAAGCTTGGAACACTCACTCACTCACTCACTACATGTCAAAAAGTTTCTCCTTAGACACTGCATAGTCTACACAGTGGGGATTCTTCTGAATTGTCAACATTGAACTTTGAAAATTGAAGTTTTTGCTTACTTCTCATGTGGTTCTTCATCTTTTCCAACATCTGGGGTGGAACTTTAAAGCCCTTTATTTCTTCAAGATTAAGACCTTCCACATTTCTGTTTCAAACAAGCAAAAAAAAAAATGTTGGAATCTGAAGGTATCACCAAGATTTAGTTCCTTCCTATTAAGTCAACCCTTTGACTCCCAGGAGTGATCGGAACAGTCAGACAGGCTTTAAGAATGAAGATAAATATCAGCTTAAGAGGTGCGATCTTGATATAACTCCAAATACTCATGACAACTCAACAAAGAAATCAACGATACTAGTTAGGAGAAAGAACGTTTCGATCTTGGGAATGAAACTCAGTCTTTGAGCAGCACCAGTTTTTTTCCTCATAAAAATGTCAAATATTTTGGTCCAAACCTGATCATCTGGATCAACTGGCTACAAACCAGGTTAAAGTAGCTTATAAAGCACTGGTAACAAAGGTAATTTTTCGGTTTCTTTTTTTTAAGTTGGGTGCAGGCTGTCTTCACTCATCCTTTGCAATGCAAAGTAATCCGTTAATTTTCTCTTACTAATATAGTGGAATTAATAAATGTACATATTGCCCTGCATTTTTCCACATACTGATGCCGCGTAGCGTACAGAACAGACCAAGAAAACCAGGTTAGAAAGAAGTATCTCGGCAGCAGAGATGAGGGCGAAGGCACACGATCAAGTGAATTGTCAGCTATCCGTAGAATGCTGTAAGCTGCACAGCTAGATCACCTGAGACGTATTGACTGACTAACCTGTAGTCCTCATGACCTGCAAGCTTCCTGATGTCGTTTGCTATCATGAGAAAGGCCTGTGTAATAAAAACACTCTTAAGAAAACCTTTCCTCACACTCTTTCGAAATGCCATTTCGACTAAGCTAAAGAAGCTGGATTTTACTTTTGTAAAACATTGTGGAAAAGCAACGTTTGGCCTTGTTGTTGTCTTACTTAAGAAAACAAAAAACAAAAAAAAAAAAGAAACCAAAAAACAGGGAGAGTGCTTTTTTGAAGGTGACTTTCTTGCACATGGCCTTTGACTTGAGTTCTAGCGGCTCTCTCTTCATTCACTTTCTGTTTGAGAAAGGAGAAGTTGACACGGTTTCATATCAGCTTGTGAAAGAGAAAAATCAACGGAAGATAAAAAATATTCACGCTGCGAAAGACAGAAATGATCCTCACACCTATCTGGACAATTTAAGACAACTAATTTTGTACGTGCAACAAATTCAATAAAGTTAAGTAAAGTAAGGTGGCTCAAACGGGATTAGAACCCATGACCTCTGCGATCCCGATACAATGCCCTACCAACTGAACCATGAAGCCCCACAATTGAAGGGAAGGGGGGTGGGGGGTGGGGGAGGGGTGGGCAGGTCAATTTGTTGGCCCCATGTGCTCACGTCTGAAAGCAAGCACTTTGAATACATACATTTCTTTCAATATTTTAAACTACGACGGTCCACTTAGCTTCTATGGACTTAACTGTCATATGTGGATTTTTTCAGCTCTCTGAACAAACGAGATTGAAGGGTTTTTGGAATTCGGATCCCACATATACTGAGAAACAAATTAAGATCCTTATGCTCTCAACTCCTTTTAAAATTACTTTTAGTTTGAAATTTAGTATAAAGCTCCCTACCTTGCCTCCAGTGATGGGCAGTTCATTTTGTTCATAAAGCCACAGTTTATCATCAGAGTCCCCAGAATACTAAAAGGCATTTAAAAAAATTGACTTCATGAAATCTTGTAACATATTGGATGAGCGCCACCAGAATAACAGCCACCCCAAAGAACTAGAAAGAAACCATGCTATTTAAAAGACACCGTGCTGATCTGACTAACAAGAGGACACTATTCTTAAAGTGCCTATAAACCCGAAAAATTTTTTTTGCTTCGAGAAATCTTTGTATCGCTCTGAGCAAAATGACGCAAAAATTTTTGTTTTTGGTTAAAACCGGGATTTTTTACGAATTTTTAAAGTGCGGTTTTCTCTGCCCGCGACCGGGTAAAAGGGAGACTGGGCCTAGTGACGTAATTCCCGGACATTAGCATCAGGCAAATCAACAGAGGAGACACGTAGTTTTGTAGTTTTCCCTGCGTGCCGGTGAAAACAATTTCAGTTCGGCTGACGTTTGTAACCAGCGTACGTGTTAATCAAGAAATGGCTTCAAACGACTTCATTCTGTCCTCCGGTTCAGATACGGAAGTTTCAGAAATGGAAGATTACGAGCTGGAAGTTGAAGGTTCGCCAAACTCGAGCTTTGCGGCCAGCGATGAGGAAGACACGCACGAGGCATATGCTGACGATCCCCTAGCACGTTTCGATTTAACAAAATCGACCCACTTCTTCCTTCCCTTTTGCTTTTCGCTTTCACTTTTACCGTAAAACGGTATGGGATGAAGCAGTATCCCTTTCTCTTTCCTTCGAACATTGCTACAACCGAAAACAACACATTTCTCAGGCATGGCTTCACCTCTGATGGAAGTCACAACTTGCGACACTCACAGTACGGGTTTTACGTCACGAATTACACTCGACCCATTCCCTTGCGGCAAGCTCACCAGCTCGGTAATGGGTTTTCGAATCTCGCGTTTCCGCCACTTTGAAAATTTGTAAAAAATTCCGGTTTTAACCAAAAATAAACATTTTTGCGCTATTTTGCTCAGAGCGATACAAAGATTTCTCGAAGCAAAACAAAAAATTCGGGTTTATAGCCACTTTCACTACTTGAGCATGCTTTATACACCATTTAAGGTTGGGAGGGATGTAGTATCATGCACGTGAACATTACATGCGTTTGTCCACCTTGATTGCCTTGTTTACAAATAAAACGTTTTTCACACAGCATGGCTTCACACGTGTCTAGTTCTTTCAATATCGTATTCATGATCTGCCACTTATCTTTGGGATCCTGGTATGAATTAGTAAGCACATGTCCCTTGCACATCCAGATACATTTCAAATATTACCCTCACTCACTAGAGTTTTTATTAGCTTTATTACTGAAATGACAGTTTCTTATTTTGATGGTACAGGTGTAATGGCAATGTTAGTGGATTTATATACTGCACATATCACATCAGTTTCATGATGTATTGGTGGCACAGTTCGTTGAACACCGGGCTGCCATGAGGGAAGTCGTGGATTCAACTCTGGCAGGACCAATACTCGGGGTCTTAAAATAACTAAAGAGAAAGTGCTGCCTTTGTAATTATACCCACAAATGGTTAGACTTTCAAGTCTTCTTGGATAAGGACTATAAACCGCAGGCCCCGTCTCATAACCTTTTCTGTTAATCAACACCACACACTGTTCATGCATACATGCATGGATTGGGTGGGTGGGTGAGATCAAAATAATATGGACTGATAGCGGCAGCCAGAGACCCCTTTACAAGCTGGCATCCGATCTCACCCATGGGAAAGAATTGTAAACCGTCATGAGACGTTGTGATATGTGCGGTATATAAATCCTAAAACCACAAACCATGCATGGCAGTGTACCACTGGTGGTCGGTAAATTGATAGTAGTTATTCCTACAAGAGCCAAGTGGCCCAGTCATTACACTTCATGGTGCTTACTGAAATCTGCATGCATCTAATTAGGGGCATTTCTGGACATATCTGATTCACTTACTGTCCAGTATCTGTAGGTACAGTATACATGTTGTGTTTCAATTTTTTTCTTGGTTTAAAATTTTTCAAATTCAATTTTTGTCTTTTCTTTGTCTAGAATATTCGGTGCCATAGTCTGAAATGACTGCACTTACCTTGAACAGCTCTGGATGTCTGTAGTAAAGCTTTCCTCGAGTTGCAGCAAAGCCAAGAGCCCTATGATAAATCAAACCATAGTGCTAATGAACCTAATCTCATCGACACAGCTGTGAGCCATAAATGAGCCCATGCTTCGGCTGACATTCAATCCTGCTGTTGAACTGTCTACAAAAGTATTGTTTGGCACTTTCTTAGGATACTATTGATGAAAAGGAGAAGTGGTCCTCACTGTTATCTGGGCAATTTAAGAAATTGTCTCTTACAGCCACTTGAAAAATTCAAGTGGCTTCAACAAGATATGAACCCATGAAAGGAAAAGGGGAAGGTACTGGGTTCAAATCCTATTCATGATTGAGGCCACCTGGATTTTTCAGTTGTCTATACACCTTATTGCAAAATGGCTGCCACTTTAGCACTCTTTTCTTTCCTTGCAAATTCGCCCTTTTAGCCTCCCCTTCGAATGTAAAATTCAAAAATATATTTACCCTTGAACGAAGCCAATCAAACAAAAAAATATTAAATGGACGGCCATTTTGGAATAAGGTGAGTAAGAGACAATTGCTTAATTGTCCTGATAACAGTGGGATTTGAACCTTCTGCTTGACTTCAACTAGTTTCCTTTCCCACGTGGCTGATTACCACAGAGATAAATTATAATAAACATCTTGCTTACCTTGTCTTCCCGGTCCGAATTGCAAAATTACAGATCTCCATTTTTCTGTTGATTTATAGCCCATGCGTTTTGTACTTGGGCCATAAACAAAAAAATTGTTGGTTTATAGCCCGCTTAGTAATTTTACAGTATGGACCTTGAACTCGCTTAGTAAGAGGTGTTTATCCATTAGGTACAATTACCATGCCATCATTAAGCCAAATAAATATCACAATGGTAATGTGTACTCTTTAATTGGCACATTTTGAATTGAGTGGTAGTGCAAGGAAAGCCAGAGCATATTTATACAGAAAATGATTAAACTATTACAGTCAATAACTTAACTAACTTGTTGGCTTTGACTCCCATAACAAACTCAGTGTCTTCATTGATGCTATCAGGATCCCACTAAAAAAGAAAGCCTGGATCAAACATGTGATTCCAATACAAGCTCAAGATAATGCAATACAATCTATGATAGACCGAGCCAATAAGAACTAAGCAGCATGTTTCCAAAACATACAGATATTTTTAGAAAAGCAAAAGATAGTCTTTGTCCATAATTACTTGACCGTTATGGAGTAAAGCAATGTAAACTATTTAAAAGCCAAAGGAAAGATTGTCTTCTGTGGGACTTCGTCACGGCTGCAAAGCCGAATATAATTATTTGACATTTAATTTGTCAATCACCCATATGCAACAGACCAGATTGGACTGGGTTTCTTCCTGAGGAAACTCCTAATTGGGAATCATGCTCAACAAGAGAATGCACTAATTTTTCCAAAGATGGCAGTGTTTTTTGCCTTGATTCTCACAATACAGGACTTCACGTGAAATGCAAAGGCAAGGGCAAAATAATGAATCATACAAGAACACATACAAGTAAATGAGAATTTCTCTGTTAATTTTCTTAATGCACTTGCACTTCTGCTTGTGTTTGCTTCAACATTAAATTTTGTGTCTATGCAGTTGTTCACCTTTTTACCTGTACGCAGCATTTCTATCATGCACTTATTAAGTTGAAAATGTCATGTTTCCATCTCACATAGCTTACATCACAAGTAAAAGCTTTGGTCTCCAACTTGTTTGATTTAGAAGGTGACTCTTCACTAAAGAAAAAAAATAGAAACACAGTTACTTCAGGTTCTATCCATGCATATTGTAATACAAGAGTAATACGTGCTGTTAAATTGTCTTCCACCTTGGGAGACACAAATACATCTTTAGGAGTGATATTTAATCAACTTAAGATCAGTACGTCTATAAAAGACCTATTACATTAATTTTATTGTATTAAAAACAATCCATATAAAAACTATATGAAGGTTAAGAGACAGGTAAAAATACACATTTTTGTCACATGTGCCATGATACATATATTGAAAAATTGGAACCGAAAAAACTTGGAAACATTAAAGGAATACAGTTTTTCAGTTTTAAAACCTGAAGACAAATTTTTACAGTGTTTTCTTCCATCCTACTTGTTGTGCCTCCAAAAGAAAATTAAGAACTACTGATATTACCTTTCGGTCTTGTCTTAATAAGGTTGAAACTTTTATCTGACAACCTTAATTGAAATAGCTGTATACCGATATGTACCAAGCACACCATCCCACCATTTCTCATGTAAAAAAGTCAAAATTAATGTCTTCAAATAATCATCTTCTGACAAAAACTTCTGCAAGCTACCAAAAACCGATTGCAATTGCAAAGCATCATTTCATAGGCACCTCTAGCCAAGCCCATGTGTAAGCACATTGTGTCTGCGGCTAATTACTACTCACACAACACAAATGCATCTTCATAGCTTCACTGATCATATTCATGTTTGCAGACTACCATAAATTCAGGTATGTTTGAGCCCACAACTAAAATGTTGATGTTCATGATGTACACAAATTAATACACTGATGGTCACCTTTCTTTGTCTGGATCAGGCCGTGTTCTCTTCTAGAAAAGAAAAAAAAGGTAACATGTAAGGTACAGTGCAATTAACAACCTCCCTCAAACTGTCCTTCTGAGAACGCTTCTATGAACCCAATGACTTCTAGGAATGAAACTTAATAGATTTTATTTTAATGTGGAACAGTTTAGGAGACAACAGGTTTACATGTAAAAGCTCTACATCCACTCAAAAACTACAGTATGTCTCCTTTAACTCATTGACCCCTAGGAGTGAGACTTGATAGATTTTACTCTGTTTAATACCAGACTATTCTACTTGTCAATTTTCAACTTAGTGCATACAGCCTTGTTTTTCCTTGCCGTACAATGTACATGTAAAGAAAACAATCTTTTTTTAAAGCATTTGATTTTGTGTTGTTACATGCAATTTCCAAGAACTGTATGTATATAGAGCGAGTTTCAATTATCGAGTGTTGTAAAGCCAAAACCAAAGTGATTACTTTGGCCAATCAAAAAGGACGGAGACAATTCAGTAAACCAATCAAAACTTGAAGTAATTACACGTAGCCAACACAAAGCCCGGGAAAATGAGCATGTGCAAGCCATGATTGGTTGGCAAAATGGCACAAGAACTTTGAACCAATTGCCGAGTGAAGTAATGCAAAACCAAAGCAATTCGCTAATTACCTTGAAGTTTGACACTCAATTGAAACCGCTCTATTATTTTATGTATACACAAATCTTTTAAGTTGTTACATGACAATAATTATTGTACAATTTGCGACTTAACCCACTGACACCTCAAATACTCTAGGGATTACCCCCAGTTGACGAGTGAAATCATCTGGCGTTAGACAAGAGTAAAATCTGTCAAGTCTCACTGCCAGGAGTCAATGTTGTGTTGTGTGTGTCCAAATTTGGGAGAAGGCTTGATTGATCAGATTAATGGGTCACACTTTAATAAGAATCATTTCTTAAATTATTTTATGTCACAAACCTTCCTAACAGTGACAGGACTGTCTCCCCTCTCATATCTCAACTGCAAAACAAATGTAAATAATTTGTAAAACCGATTAATAATTCATACTGGTGACAGCCAACAGAAACGCACTATTCAGGTCACATGCATCAGGTCTGTAAAGAGTGACAAAGTTCAACTGTCTGAAAGCACGGGGAGGGTTTGAAAGGGTAGCAGAGAAAAGCTGGGGTTGATGAAGGAATTAATACAATTATTAAATGAATAATGTTATATATATACAAGCACTAGTGATTGTAATAAAGTATACAACCACATGTTCTTGTATGATGCAATGAACTTTATAAAAGAATGTAACTTTGAAAGAAGATGAATGAGACAAATACAACACCAAACACATTTTATTTATTAATTATTACTTTATTACTTTTCATTCGCAATGCCTCCATTTATTTTCCACCTATCCAAACCTATGCCATTAAGTTATTGAAAACTGGGTTAAGGACATTACAACACCAATCTCATGACGCTGAACTTTTCCTCCCTTTCATTCCACATTATCCTGCTTTGCTTCCATGCCGACAGCAGTGCAGTCCTTACATGTACTTTGCAAACAATCTGTAATTCCTACACTTCAGTGCACCAAACAACTTTGTCTTGAACTTAAAGTACAGTCGGGAATGTTGTGGCTTGCTACAACTTCATTGGATATTTAATCATCTACAATACTTGACCAAATATGATCTTTTGCTGTACACGTTTCTTCTTGTTTGAATTGCGAAGTTGAAAGAGATAAATCTACTGGTGGGGCAAGAGCACCCTAACAACTTTAACTTTAAAATCCAAGTGTGCCACTGAAAATGTGTACGTCGATTTAAGGAAATCATTGCCCGAAAATGAGATAAATATTCAAATCCGATGACAACCTTGGTGCAAACATTCTGAAACCAATAATTCCCAAAACAACATCGAATCTCTCTTTGGAGCACACACCAAATGAATGCAAGTTTGCCGTATGTACGCTTTTCTAACACATTGGCAATAGTAACTGCTACAAAGCATTCATTTCACAAGTTGTTTACAACATTTGTGGCATGTTGCATGGGCCCCTACAGATTGTAAGTAAGTAAGTAACTTTATTTCAACTCAGGTTGATGAGGCTGATTAGGCCCCAAGCAAATACATGCTAATATGCCGAGAAAAGTGAAATAAATAAATAAATAAAAATTGTATATGTATATATACATGATCAATTAATAACTAACATTCTAAAGTTATATCAATAAATAAACAATCCTAACTCTTAAAGGACCATACAACACTGCCGCTCACGTTGTAAACATTTAAACTTGAAACATCACTCATTGATTTTGAAAAAAGAATTCTAGGAGACCCTGGATCATGTTACAATGAAAATTTAAAGGAAGTTTAGTATTGGCTTGCTACAACACTAGTCACAAACCCTTACCCTGTAAAAACTTTTTGAACAGCAGGTAATTAATCCCGTTCTTTAAGTCACCAAACATCAACATTGAAGGGAAAAAAGTGTATTGTGTGTTACAACAAGTCTGTCTTAGATCGTAGTCAACCACGCCAGTGTATACTGTATTTGACCCAATTGCATGATGATTATGGCGATAATATCCGAGGTTCTATTACAAGTAAGTGAATTGCTGAATAAAATTAATGAAAGTCAATGTCAATGAAAAGGTATATACAAATTAATTTACCTACCCTACTGTCTGCATGGGTTTTGGTGTCCAGTCTGAATAGTACTTTAGCCTGTTATATAATGTTTTAGTTAGTGGTTAGTGATATGGTGGTCATGTTGGACATGAGGCCTAAATATTATATGAAATGGATGTAGAAAATGAATTATTTAAAACCACTTTACTCTAGGGTTTTTATAGTTACAATTTACAACTGAAACGTCACTTGTGAGTCTCTAAACTCAACTCAAGATTTGATTGTTGAGGCTTGAAGAACTTTGAGTATCGTGTCTGGGGGTCTGGAGTCTGTACAAGGAGCATTATGGCAAGTGGTGTGAATTCCTCCACTGGAGGGCAGGACTGCTAACTGGTAACTTCATAGCATAACTGTGGCAATCCATTACTTTTCACAATTAATTTCCAGCAATTTCAGCATAACAAAATACTAAATGTGTCAACTGTATTTAGCATTGGGACACTTCTAGCTAATTGGGGACGCTGCGCTGAAATCAAATCAACTCATATCAAATCGTATGTTGGTTTTTGAGGCAACAGCAATACCGAACTACCCTGAGAAAAACCTCTCAGGGAAGAGGAGAGAACCAACAAACTCCACCCACAAATGACAATGAGTCAAGAAATCAATTCCAAGCCACATTGGTGGGAGGCAGGTGCTCTCACCACTGTGCCATCCCTGTGCCCTTAACAATAATTATATCGCATGCAGTTAATTTAAAGCACTAATTTGACAAACCTCATCCAAGCTTCTTCGTAAAACAGCCTTTATCTGTTCTTCTGAGACAGATTCACTAGTGTTGTCCTTAATATTACGCGCTGCCATTCGAAACATCTACAAGACAGTAAAGTTTAAAAAATATAACACTTAAAAAGAAATGCAGGTCAGCAGAATCCTACAAACTCAAATGATTTACTAATTTTGAATGTATCCTACTCTGAAGACTTTCAGAAGAAAATGACTATATTAATTTATATGTCTTACCGGTAATAACAAAAATATCTTGATACTTGCATTTTGATACTTGCATTTTGTATTGATTTGATTTTAGATGATATTTACTTATTTTAGTTGACTCAGTATACTTTGTACAGTCTAGTTCTTTGTATACCTGTTCAATCTACAGTGCACTGTTTGTACATGAATACCGTAACTTTCTCTAATATTGTTCTCTCTTTTATACACATGTAACCACTGCTCGCCTCGACTAGCTTTTGCTAACTGCAAGCGAGCAGTGCGGATTGAACATAATGAAATTCTACAATAAACAATAAAATAAACAATAAAGTATTGGAACACCATTTTCGTCATAATTAGGTTTTAATAACTCTCCAATCAAGATTTTGCTGCACTTACAGTACATGTAAATAAAATTCTCGTATCTGTTCAGTGCTTCTTCAGAGAGGTATGAATTAAGGGTATGTGCTGAGCATGAATAATAATATTGATAGTACACGATCTGCTGGAAAAAACTGATCATTATCTTTTAAGAAAGATAAGAAGTGATCAAAATGACCAACTTTTTGCAAAAGCATATCCCACAACTTGTCAACTACGATCCCTCAGTATAATTAACACAAAATTCATGCAAAGTGTTTTAAAAATAACTAGTAAATTCATTCATACATGTAGGTTAGATTTTAAATATGATTTGTCAGTTAATTGTGATTCTTGTTAATGTTGGTGGTTGATGAAACTTCTGATACATACATGTATTGATAAATTGTATGTTATCAAAATGGTCATTGAATGAAGACTAATAATAATAATAATAATAATAATAATAATAATAATATAATTATTATTATTATTATCATCATCATTATTACTGTTGTTATTGTTATCACTTTTGTGTGGCACTGCCAATCATTTTCAGCCCTTACACAAAACAAAAAAAAAATGAAACACACCTCTTGATAGCTTTTTAAAACTGCCTCAATTTCTGCATTGAGAGAGGGTTGCAAAGCAGCTCGAACAAGTTCCAAAGCTTTGTTAGCACTTACTGTACTTCCCCTGTTGACAGTACATGTAAATGTTTAACTTCAAAAGCCAGCCATAAGGCAAATACACGTAGTTCAGTACTCCTTTTTACACAGTCACATGAAACAACAGAGATTCAGGAAAATTCTTATCAGGAGGGTAATGTAGAAAAACTGGTGTGTAGGATGACATGCTAGGGGTTTCTGGGAAGAGGTTCTCAAGTTTAGGGTTATTGAGTATTTTGAGGCCAAAGATACATTTTCTCTGCTGCACCAAGTAGTAACTTAGCTTCTTGGTTGGAATTCTTAAATGTAAATTATAGAAAATTATCATTCAGTGGATATAATATTAAGTGCTGAATATTGTTCAGGAGGTTGTGGTAAGGTATTGCAGTAACAAATTTTAGTTACCCATGACCAAAACTCAAAACTGTTTGAATAGTTTTGAGTAATGGCATAAAATTATTGTGTTGTGTTGTTTAAATTGAAGTTTGGACCGAAAGTGGTCTGGGATGAATAATAAAATATTTGGACAGAGAGTGGCCTGGGATGAATATTAAAATCTTCAATTATTATAAATTACATGTATCATGGTAAGTTTGCATGATCTGCTTGTGTGGTCAAGTGGATAAGAGAGTGGACAACAGATCCAGAGGTAGGGAGTTCAAGTTCAAGTTCAGGTGAGTAAAAAAGTAAGTCTTGAGTATACTGTGTAAAGTCTGTCATAGAGGGAGTGGGCATAAGTGTACGCAAGGAGGGGGGCCACCTGGAAAATAAGGGGGGATAGAACTGTGAAAGAAAGGGGGGTTGGATAGAGGTGATGGGGAAGATGAGGGAGGGGTAGGAAAGTAGAAGAAAAGAAAGAAATAACATTGTTCTCTTTTAGACCCCCTAAAAACCACGCCCCTGTTTTTTAACTACACCTCAAAAAAAGGAAAATCCCTTTTTTAGACAGTTGATAAAAATAAACCAGTACAATTAAAATTGTACCAGTTCAAACTATTTTGTACCAGTTCAGAAAAAATTGTACCAAAGGAACAAATTGTACTACAACATATATAGATACATATATTTTTTCTTAGAAATTATCAGTGGGTAGGGTTCGGTGTCGTTCGTTTTTATGTTCATGATGTGGGTTGGGTTGGGTGATACACCTTGTAGGGGACTTAATGTTCTATTGTGTTGTCACCTGCCTTTGTTAGCAAATTGATTAAATAAAATAATAATAATAATAAAATCCTCAGTGGTTGCACAGGATTGGTTGAAGATAGAGAGTTCTCCATAATCGCTCTAAGGTGATTCCCCAAAGAAGAGCAAACTCATGTAGGTAACAAGATATGCAAAAAAAAAAAAACCAAAAAAATTGTATCACTTAAAACTAGTTACTAGTCACTACATGTAGCTGTTTCTACATGTACCTGGTACGGTTGTAAGAAGCCACTGATGCATGCATGCGACTCCTGCAAAAAAACAGTAAAAAAATGGTCATAATACTTGAAACTCAAATATTAACTTTTAGACAGGCTAAAATTAATTATTTAAGGAATTTAGACCATACCTTCGTTTTGGAAAATTCTTTGCTGTCATATTGAAGGGATTTCTATCATGGTCATGTGACTAAAAAGAATAAAAAAAACACAAATTGCATTATCAAAGAATAATGCTCGCAAGATTAAAAAAGATTGCACAGTTATCTTACTTAGTATAAACCATGGTTAAGAAGTAATAATTTATGCACAGGTTAAGATAAAGAATACAGCCACTGAAGCCCTTAACCCACTGGCTCCTAGGAGTGTGAGTAAAAAGATTTTACTCTGTCTAACGCCAGACGATTTTGCTCATCAGTGGTAGCCGTCCAGGAGATCCGTTTTCTTGAAAGTCTAGAAACTTTACGGGCCATTTTCAGATGTCACAATTCCCTTTGTATCTCAATAACGGAGAGGATTTAAGTCGTAAAACTTCACAGTCAGTTTTCTCCTTGTTACCGTGAAAACATGTTAAAAGATCGGCTTTCCAAAACAAGCGGTTGGCAGTTTTACAAATGGCTTTTCGGGCCTGGAAAGTTATTGGGACTTTCGAGAAACGGGCCCCAGGGCAGTTCAGGCATCAATGGGTTAAAGTTATTTGAAAAGTGGGTCAGAGTCATGTCTGACTCTGTCATCACAAGCAATGACAAGAGCTGGGTAACAGGTAGAACTACACGCTTGGGGAGACTTTATTTGCTTAAGGGGCTTGATTATCATATTCCTTTTCGTTTTATGTCACAGAGACATTTATTAAACAATCAATTTTTTCAAAATTTGACAAAACTATATGTGGTTTCAGACAACTGTTTAACGCAGGAGAGTTTTAGGAAACAGAAAGGTTAGTCTGAAATTTACGTAAAAACTTTTCAGGGAGGGGCTTTATTACTTTAATCATAGTTAACCGAGAGACACCGACAGGTTATGAAACCTCAAAACCTTTAAAAGCAAGAACAATGTTGTTGCAATTGATGTTGAATTGACCGTGACAGTGCACAATGTTTTGTTTTCACTTCACACAGGTTCACAAATTAGTTGCGTATGATTTCATCGAAAGATTTGATTGGTTATCTTCTTCCTGAAAAAAGGTGTGTTTTGTGCACCATCAAGGCCAAAACTAAAGACAAAAACATGAAGAAAAAAAAAGACTTGTTGAGTTTCATAACCATTTCAATGCATTAAGTATGATTAAATCCTTCAAGTTCATGACTGTCTCTCTAAAGCTTAATATTATAATCCTTCTGATAAGAATCTTATGTACATGCAACTTGCATAGACACCTCATCAGGTTGACCTAGTTGTACTTTGCATTTAGCCTCCTAGTTATTACAACAAATTACAGCTGAATGAGTAATAATAATATTTATTCATTTCAGCTGCACCCCTTCCTGTCGAAAAGTTACATGTACTTTAAAAAGGTTGAAAAACTTTCCAGTGTGGTGAGCTCTGTTATCAGTTGGCACCATCGGATTACACCAACACCCTCACCATGCATATTTAACTACTACCATCAGCTGGTGGTGGTTCTGCGTGTGACATTGCTATGGTTACCTAGGTTGTCCTTCCATCATACCATCCCTTTCCCATGGAACCAGTTCCAAATCTTATTGATGAACAATGATTTTATTACAATTCAAGGAAAAAAAATTACTAACAAATAATTAACAATTATTGGACGAGGTTCGGCTTCCGCAAATAATTGATCTGCTTGCCACTGACAAATCACGATATTTTGCGATAACCGAGGTCAATTATAATGTTTTATCATTCGATCACCGAGTTTGTTTTTTGTTTTTGTTTCCGGGAAGCTGTAAGCGCGCGCTGCCTTGCAGAGTCATGTAATGGGACCAATCAATTATTGGTTTCCTTCTCAGCATAATTACATATATTTGTAGACTTCAAATTGTACTAACTGTCAAACGTTCAATAACACTAGGCATCAACAGAGCTGAAGAATTTCACAGTTTTCAAAGCGTATCCTGACAAGTGAAGCTTTAATTGGTGTAAAGCTCGCCATTCTTTTTTCTGGCTTCAGCATAAAATCTCTTCAGTACATATGCATTAGCCCACTTGTCCTTCGCGTTGTTGACACAAGTGACACTGCGTCTACCTTTCTTTCCTTGAGATACTCTCGAAATACGTTGAGTGCAACTTTTGTTCCTTT
>NC_090879.1:51593841-51596341 GCF_036669935.1 Montipora foliosa
AACAAAGACTTTGCTGTCAGAATTGTATTTTACCACTTTTTCTGCAAGTTGGAAAAGAGCATCAGCCTCAGTTTTGGTAAAAAGTTGAACATAATCCAGATCCAAGTTTTCTGCAGATATCTGTTTCCACTGAAGGTCTTGTTTTGCACCAATATTGTATAGGAAAGACAGCTTTGGTTGTGAGGTAGAAAGTTGATTGGATCTACTGTCATCACCTCTACATGCAGCCGTTTTTATCTCATCATGTTCATTCTTTGTTTCTCCGTCTTCCAATTTACGTTTTTCACCTTTTGAGTCTGTTTTAAGAAAGTAAGAATCAATCATTTCATCAACTATCAGCTACTATCAGAACGCGTTCTGCAACAACCTGGAACTAACTGAGGTAATAGGGAGGTCTGGGTACAAGATGATAGACTGGGTGGGACTGAGTACAAATTTACAAACAAAGATGGCGGAAAACGGAAGATTTCTTGAAGCAGCATGGCCAAACACGAAATCTCCTTGTGGATTTTGTGCGAAGGAAACTTCGAAGTACACTTGTCCTCGTTGTAACCTTCGTTACTGCTCCACTGGGTGCTATAAAAGCGACAAACACTTGCAGTGCTCCGAGCATTTCTACAAAGAATGCGTCATGGAAACGATGACTGCACGAAAGGGAAGCGACGAAAGCCAGCGGAAAATGCTTGACATGTTAAAAAAACTCGAAGAACAGGATCGAGAGATTCAAGATGAAATAGAAGCTGAAGATTTAGAAGACCGTCTAGGTGATTTGGACATCATCAGTGCTGAACCTGAGGCAGTTTGGTCTGTCCTTACAGATAAAGAGCGGAAGGAATTTGAGTCAGCCGTAAAGAGTGGAGAGATTTCTAAGGTTATCAATATTTGGGTTCCATGGTGGAGTGTCAGAAAAGATAAGGAACGCAGGTAAAAAACGACACCACGAAAATTTAACCTACTAGTTTAATCTTTCCCTGCTGTGCATGTGGGCAGTTGGTCCACAGGCACCCCAAGCTCAGTGTGAGGGAAAGCCAACAAAAATATAAGGATTTGTATAGGAATCCCAATAAAAGACCTGAAAATTTTCTTTTCAGGTCTTTTATTGGGATTCCCATACAAATCTTTACGTTTTTGTTGGCTTTCCCTCACACTGATCCTTGGGCACCTGTGGTTGGTCAGGTTTGGTCCATTCCCGTTATTTATGAGACCACCCTCCCCCCCATCCTCCATGGAGGATGTTGGAGTGCCTAGGGTTCCTTGGGAGGGTAAGGAAGTAATTTCTGAGGGGTAACCCAATTGGTTTCTTTGGTCTTCGAACAAAGTCCAGGAAAATGTATCAACACTTTGATCTTCGTTATTCTAAGGGGATAAATTTGTAGAGACACCCCCAGTGGGAGGGAAGGGGGGGGGGGGGAAGGGAGAGCGTGCGTCTATTAAATGGAATGACCCTCCATTTTAATTCTTTACATCTCTTGGTCCCGGAGATGCAGCTAATCATATTGTACATTCTAAGCTTAACGTTGATGATCACCAGAACTGGAAGCATCCCTTCTACAGCACACTCAGGTTTAAAGTCTAAGGGTCAATTGCTTATATTTTCAATAACATATAGAAATGGGGTCGGGGTTAGTTTGTACATTAGGGTGATAGTTAATGTTAGAGGGACACTAACAATAAGGATATTGAAGTGTATTAATTAGTGCTAAGGCACTGATTGAGGACACTGTGCAGAAATCCAATCCAATCATCACTTTTCAACGGTAAGGATGGTTTTCGAGGATAGGGGAAAACTGGAGTACCAAGAAAACAATCTCTTGGAGTAGAGTAGAGAATCAACAAACTCAACCCATACATGTATATGACGCCGAGTCTTGGAATCGAACCTGGGCCACATCGGTGGGAGGTGAATGCTCTCACCACTGTGCCATCCCTGCTCACACTTTAGAAAATAATATTTCTGTGATGTGGATGATAAGAGGGAGGGTACCTGGACACTTCTTGACATTTATCACACAAACCATGGATCTCAATATCCTGTACAGTATGTCTGTTTTGTTGGTGTTGTTACCAAGTTGCTTATGTGGGACCCATAGCTCTAAACAGTGATTATTATTTTTTAATTTTTAGGATGAAAATAGAGGAGGTACATGAAGCAAATCATCTTACAAAGGAATCACCCAGTATACCAGAAGGAGTAAATAAAAGTAGATGTCATCAGGTGCCAACTGTCAAAAGGAACATTCCATCCCTGAATTCATTAATTAGAACCTCAAGTCCACATGTAAATGTCAAGTTTGGCCTTATTGATGTTCTATTTGCATATGCTTATGTTCTAAGATTGTACAATGGATGCCCAGAAGATGCCTTAGAGCAAGCAGTAGAGAGCCTTTTACAGCTTTCCCCTGTTTTGTCTCAGAATGCCATGTTTGAGAGCGTTGAGTCAGCAGTTCATAGTTCACTCAATCTTGTACAGCACTCAAAGGATTTGTATTGTTCTGAGGAA
>NC_090879.1:51601341-51603841 GCF_036669935.1 Montipora foliosa
TCGATGGAAGCGAATTTTCAACGAAAAGTCATGATAATTCTCAAGGCCTATTGTTTCCAACTACGCGAATTTTCGAACGAAAATTCCCTCGGAACGACAATTGACTTCGAATTTTCGTGCGAAAAATCGCTCTGTTCGATAAATGACCTCAAAAAATTTAGCGAAATTACGCTCTTTAGTTGCTGTTCTCGAACATTCCCACGTATTTTCTGGACAAAAATTTGCCAAGTTCGAATTTGCCGCGATGATTCTTTTCTGCCGTCATTTCACAATGTGTAAGCTCTACAACAAACTCTTGTTTGTGAAGCAATCACAGTTTTTGTTGTGTGAGGCAATCTTTTTTTTTTCGTTGGAAATAGCCGATTAAACTGTCGGATCAGTTAAGTCTGTTGAAATATTATTTCAACAGACTTAACTGATCAGAGTGTAACGTGAAGTTCTTGTTTTCTACCCCATAAGAACCATGTGAGCGTCAGCCCTACTAATGGAAATGGGCCCACAAAAGGATAGAGAAAAACTCTGACCAGGGTGGGAATTGAACCCACAGCCTTCCGGTTAGATCACCGACTCAGTTACAAGGTCAGATGGGAGCAGGTCGTGGGAACTGAAGATGTTAAAGTCATGGCAATGAACATGTACAAGTACATGTCCTTGTGTGGGCCCATTTCCATCAGTAGGGCTAACGCTCACATGGTTCATATGGGATAGAAATCTAGCACTTCACATTACACTGATATTCAGTTAACTCTGTTTAAAATATAAGTGCTACACGGCCAACGTTTGTATAAACGTAACCTTTCCTTGTACTTGTACATGTTCATTGCTGTGACTTTAACATCTTAAGTTCCCACGGCCTGCTCCTGTCTGACCTAGTAGCTCAGTTGGTAGAGCAGCGGTGATCTAACCCGAAGGTCGTGGGTTCAATTCCCACCATGGTCAGAGTTTTTCTCTGTCCGTGTGTGGGCCCATTTCCATTAGTAGGGCTGTTGTTCACATGGTTCATATGGGGTACAAAACAAGCACTTCACATTCCATTCTAATCAGTTAAGTCTGTTGAAATATATTGCTTCACGGCCAACATTTGCAAAAAACGTAACCCTTCCTTGTACTTGTACATAATCATTGTCGTGACTTTAACGTCTTCAGTTCCCACCGCCTACTCCCGTCTGACCTTGTAGCTTAGTCGGTAGAGCAGCGGTGATCTTACCGGAAAGTCGTGGGTTCAATTCCCCACCCTGGTCGGAGTTTTCCTCTGTCCTTGTGAGGGCCCATCTCCATTAGTAGGGCTAACGCTCACATGGTTCATATGGGGTAGATACTTATCACTTTACATTACTCTAATCAGTTAAGTCTGTTGAAATATAGTGCTTCAAGGCCAATGTTTGCAATCTGTTGATGAATTTCACACATATGAAACTCTTATTAAAACCTCAAATCTGATGATTTTAGTCGCACTTTTAATTAACTTTGCACTTGCCCTCTTTACCCTCTTTATTCTGTTTTAGAGATAACCAGTTTCATAGATTCCACGTTCCTCGTTCTTGTTTCCGTTCCCCGTTCCCATTGCTCCCTTTCCTGTTCCCTTCTTTAGAGGTAGCCAATAATCTTCTTTTACCTGTTTTCGCCTTCCAGATTGCGAAGGTTTCCAAATTGTTTCGTCGATTTCTCTTACAATGGATCGCTCCTCAAATTCGCTGACAAAATCTCGAATCACATCGACACCATGCAAAGTTGTTCCGTTTTCCGCATCCACTGAACTGGTCAAATCTTTAACGTGAATGCACTTTTTATCGTAAGATAATGTCTTTCCGCACATGATACAAAGTTTATAACGCCTTTGTTTCTTAGAGAACTCCTCCGTTATGGTGTTTCTCAACGTGTTCTGCAATTTGACGTTGTTTTCACAAAGTAAACACTTTCGAATCCCGGTGCAACTACATTCTCTTCCAACAGCCGACATGTTGGAAATGATGGTGCATTTCTAAAAGGAAGGATGATTGGTTAAATTATTTATCATCCAATTAAAAGTGTTGAAAGATAAATACACTTGAATGCTGCGCATGAGCGTTCCGCTGTTCCACTGTTCCACATACACGTGTTGTGTATTGGCAGTGTTTACTTCAGACGACTTTGACGGATGTGTGTTTTCTGGAAAAACAACACTGTCTTCCGTGATATTTTCCGGATTTAGGACCGTTCATGATGTCCTTCAGTCAAACTCTCACAGTAGAAGACATAAAAAGGCGAGCTGGTTGCGAGGACCTGTCTCAAATTCGGCAGCTAAAGTAAGACATAAGTCGCACTTTCCTACGGTCATAGCACGTACATAATTATGATCTTGATCATAAATTCTTTAAGGGCTTGTTTTGTTTTGAAAGGGAAATTCGTAGACCCATTACTCCCTCTGGAACTAAACTGAGAAAAATTAGTGTATTTTGGGTTCTTTAAATTCCAAAGTGGAGCTGTTTTGCATTGCCGTTTGACACAGCAGCGCTTCAGG
>NC_090879.1:51608841-51616341 GCF_036669935.1 Montipora foliosa
AGATCTTAATGGCAAACAGATATACTGTACATGTACATACTTAGCATGTTCATTATTTTTAAGTACAAGTGGTGTTGATGTCAATGAAATGTTAGTGCTGCTAAAGTTCTTAGAATGGTCTAGATTTAAAAACTGGGAAAAATTATTTATTTCTCCTGATAAAATCATCAAGTATGAAGTGGTAAAAACCGTTTTTTGAGGTGTTTTAGGTCTCTTGGAAACCCTTTTTAAACCTACATGTACAATTGTAGCTTCAGGGAAACCTTAATTTTAAAACCCATTAGAAACTTTTTTAAAATGTTCCAAAACTATTCTGAAACACACTTTTCAAACTATTTTGCAAAGCCAATAATAACCCTTTTGAAGCCCTTGTAAGTCCAGTCAGAACCCTTTTATAATTATAGAAGCGGTCAAGAAACTTTGAAATTCTTTGCAGAAACCCCCTGCGTGCCCTTCTAAAACTTGGGTGCAAGAAACCTTGTAGAGAAAATTGGAAATGCCCACCCTTTAGGAACCCTTTGCAAACCTGGTGTGTGGGAGTTGTAAATCCATTTGAAAGGCTTTTGAAACCTACTTTCACTAACACTCAATGTTAATTGAGCCATGTTTTCACATTATTGCATGAGGGTCACAAATTCTCTAAACTTCACCATCATGAGGCTTTACCTGTTACAAAAATTTATCTTTGCACACTCAGGGCCTGAAATTCTGAGGGAATCAGCATCCCTCCTTGGAAAGATATCATAGGCTGAATTTGACAAATAAGAAATAAACAAAAGCAGTACTGTTATTATTGTCTTCTTTTTTCTCAGGACATTGGTCTGATGAGAGATGCTGTCAATCGGCTGAACTCCACATTGTCACAAAAGGTTGGAGACTAAGCTACACTGTTCAGATGTGTACAATTCTGGCAGGATATTTAGAACTGCGGGTATTTGCTGGGGAACCATTAGAAATCCCATGCAGATCTCCTGTGAATATTAATTTTTGTCTCACTTATGACATAAATGTTTGTGTTATACAAATGTTATTAATATAATTAATTTTCATTGCATGTACATGTACAGTGCAGACCAGAAATATGCGTCCCAAAAAACGCGTGCGAAACGAGCATACGAAAATTGCGCACACGCGTCTGCGTTTGTAACACGCGCATCAAAAACGCGCATTCATCAAAGATAATTAGTATGTATGAGTTGGCCCATTGTCTTTTCATTGTTTAACTTTTATTGTTAGTTTCAGCGCAAGACAATGGCTATGTCAACAGTGGTTTGATTTCAAATAACGCATGCTTCCAAGTGGAATTCGAGTCAACAATGGACTCGCTTCCGCTTCACATTTAATTTCAGACATTTGAAAATTACTTTCACTTCTCGCTGCATCAACAAATGACATAATGAGGGGAATAAATATTTTCCTGTGATTAAAACGTAAAACAGGACTATTTTCAATTTGAAAGACATCGGTTTTGCCAACAGAAATCGACGGTCAGTAAAGTTAGTCGATCAACAACAAATATCGCTAAGAGCAAGACTTGGACGAACGGCGGAGTGAAATGCAGTAAAATCAACGAAATAAGGAGTATATTCATTCGCAAACAAAACTTACTTATGCAATCTGTAATACCGGTACTTTCTCGAATATTTCAAAATAATTTTTGTAATGCGTGCGTGACATTCAAAAGGCGTCTCGGCATTCTGTCCTTTTGCGAATTGAAGCTGTATTACTTCAGCAAGATTCATTGGAATGCGCTCGGAGTTGAAAAATCTCCCCTTTAAGATATCTTCTGCACCAATTTCTTTCTTTAGTTAAGCTTTACGGAGGAGAATTAACGCGGGGTTGGCTGGAAGCATACGGAGTGAAACCCTGTGTGACAAAAAACGCCGGCCCTAATGTCGTCTTCTTTTGTTTGAGAGCCTGGAACCAAATGTTTACTTGTCGGAGCCTCAGAGCAGTTCTCTCATGACGACTTCTGTGGCGCCATTCTCAGTATTTGACGTTCGCGAAAAACTCTTTCAATGAAAATGATTTGCATAAACCTTTGAAAAAAATTTGAATATTTACCGTAACAGTAGGTTCAGTGTCCCAGCAAGGTACGTGGTACTATAAAACTGTTGGTAAACTTAAGGTAAACTTGAGTGGACGAATTTCCCTCTTCTGTTGTAGGTGTCTGATATGTGGAAAATTCATTTTAGCAAAAAGTATACAGTGATCAAGATAGAAGACAGGCAAAGGGAAGAAATTGAGAGAGAATTTATTGATAAGCTCAAGGTAATCCTGCAATAATAAAATTATAAATAATAATGGTGGAGTGTTGCTACTCTTGCCGGACCTTTGAGGCTATATTTATCATGAGCTTTTGGAAGATTAACACATGAAGTTGGAGTTGAATTTAAGAGAGCGCTTGACATTAATTTTCGTCTGGTGCTGTTTGTGTTTTTAGAGCGAAGTTACTTGTGGGCCTGCTATGCTGAAAAATTACAGAGAATATCAGGTATTTATTATGTCAATTATTGTGAAGCCTCGTTACTATTCTCATCTGATTCAGTGGCATTTTCATATCTTCTGATCTTTCTGTAGTTGGGCATTCCCATATTAGTATAAAGTCTTTCTAAGTAAAAATCTCTAGTTCAATTCCAATCTTAGACCACCTTAATTCAGTGTAAGTTTTACCGTCAAATGAAACATCCACACAGAGAGTAATAAAAGTAAGAAAGGAAAGTAATTTAAAGTAATTATTGAAAAAAAGGATAATTAACAATTAGACCCGTAGCCCACTGAGGGCGAAGGGTCTAATAATTATTGTTTTAGTATCACCCAACTAGTCGGACAGAAAAGGCAATAATAAAGTTAGCAAATGCAAGTTAAAGAAATATATATTTCAGAATGAAACGAAAGAAAGCGTCACGCTTTTCACTACTTGAGGACTATTACTAATAGTCCTCCAGTAGCATAGCGAATGAAAATGCAAGATTTGCATTAGTCCACTAGTTGGGTGATACTACGAATTATTATTATTGCATCTTGGCATGCACAGGAAAATCAGAGAAAAAGATGTGGCTGTTACAACTGTATACCTCTTACTAGTTACTTCTTCTGTATTTTTTAGTTTTTAATAATGTATTGTTTTGGTCAGCTTTCAATTATAGGTAAACTTTTTCTCAAGAAACTTGAGACCACTGAAGGAAATTTGAAAGAGGAGCCTCCGAATAAGAAACAGAGGACAATAGAGGGTACTCATTTACATCTATGATAATCTTAACCCATGGACCCCTTGGAGTGAGGCTTAAGAGATTTTACTCTGTCTAACACCAACAGATTTTACTTGTCAACTGGGGGGCGTCCTAGGGCGTTTGAGGTGTCAAGGGGTATAAACAGTAAAAAACTATGTCCCCTCCATTAACCCTCTGGGGATCTTTAGGTTGGAGGTCAAGGACAACTATGAGTATGAGGTGTCTGCACTGAGCATGTGCATAAGGTTTGTAGGCCAACATTTAAATTCAAAGTGAGCATGCCCAGAATGTCAAACTCATACAAGTTTGTAGTGGTGGTCCTTATCCTCTGATCTGAAGGTCCCTATTGACCCATGGGAGTGAGGCTATCTAACACCCACAGACTTAACTCTGTCTAACGCCAGACAATTTTATTTGTCGACTGGGGGCATCTTTGAGGTGTCATTGGGTTACAGGAATGTCCATTCTAATAAAAAATAACTTAAAACCACAGAATCACAGGAAATTATGATTACAATCAAATTTGTTTACATTTTTTTGCAAGCAAATTGTTTGTACATGTAGCTAAAATAAAAATCAGTATTGAATTTTGTTCACCTTTTAATTTCTCGGTTTTGAATAATAATTACTATGATGTGTTACAGCAGCCCTTTTGTTTGAAAGAAGGACTTTTTCTGTACCAGTCGCATAACCCTAACATACTTCATGATTTGATTCTTTTGTTTCAGTGAATGGGCAGGCTGAGAATGTTGATCAGAGGGCAAAAAGTGACTCCATTAAGATGAAAAACGTAAGAACACCTGACAGTAAAGCCAACAAAAAGAAACAAAAAACTCCAAGAAAGGAAAGCAAGGTTAGTATTATGTAGCACATCAAATCGGAAGGGTATCGCTGTTGTCTATGGGTGACAGCTACAGTACACGTACATGTTGTTATGTTCCCTAATTCAATCTTTATTCATCAGATCACAATCCCAATTATTTCCACACGCGGGTCTAACCGAGTGTATATTTGCTCGTGTTCGGTGTCTTTTTACATTATGTACACTGTAACAATACTTCCTTCTTCCCCTAAGATGATTGGCAAATGAATCAAATAAATCAATCCCACAAAAAAAAGGCAAACAAGACGTAACTATGAGAAATGTTCACAACCTAACTGAACTCAATCACTGGTCATGAGAAGTCGGCCCTCATCAAGGCCTTCTGCTGTGTGTGTGTCTTGCCGCCTAATGTTCTCACTGGTAACAGAGTGATTTCAGTTCCTCACATAGTCCGTCAAGTATGCTGGCTCGCGGACAACTCTCTTGGGACGGGTTTCCAAAGGCTCTGACACAGATGGCGGGCCTGGTGGGTTGTTGCCTGGTAAAGGTTAAGTCTGCTACGAGCCTAGAAGGCACATCAGGCCAGCGCTTATCTCCGGTTTCTGTAGCATGAAGAGACTAGGAGTATTTCTACTCCCCCCTGGATGGGATGCCAGTCCATCACAGGGTTACCCCCAGCATTAAATTCACTGGTACCCATTTATACACCTGGGTGGAGAAAGGCACCGCGAGAGTAGAGTGTCTTGCCCAAGAACACAACACAATGTTCCTGTCCAACACACTAACCATGAGGCCACTGCGCCTCCCAATTTCTTGTTGGGGGATGATGCAATTGCCGTTGACATGGATCAAGGTTCCTCGTGATTGGGTGGCGATGTGGGGACTGGCGAGGTATCCGGATCACTATCCCTGTCCTGGGCCTACTTTAGAATGCTCTTGGCTATCTTGACAGCAGGTTCATCCTGTCCATTTGCTTGTTGATGACCTGGACTACTTGGTCGGTGGTCGAAGCCCCAATTTCGTTCAAAGAGGGCAAAGTCTGAAGAGGTGAATTGTGGTCCGTTTTCTGGGAGATGACCATATCTGGAATGCCATTTCGTGCAGTGGCTCTTCAATTTGCGGACACATGTCGATGCTTTGGCATCTCGGATCCTGTCTATTTCCCAGTAGTTTGAGAAATAGTCAACGGTGATAAGATAATCTGTGCCATTAGAACGAGTTTCAATCGAATGTCGTAAAATCAAAACCAAAGTAATTATTTTGGCCAATCAAAAAGGACGGAAACAATCCAGTAAACCAATCAAAACTCGAAGTAATTACACGTAGCCGACACAAAGCGCGGGAAAATGTGCATGCGCGAGCCACGATTGATTTTGGTTTCACTTTTGATTGGTTAAAAAATTGACTCGAGAACTTTGAACCCATCACTGAGTGAAGTAATGCATACCAAAGCAATTCACTAATTACTTTTGACACAATTGAATACCGCTCTAATACTGCATATGGCTGCTCCGACTTTTTTCTATGGCCTGTTGGTGGGTTCATGGCTTATATTAAGGTTTCCTTGGCTTGCTTGGCTGAGTACTGGCTACATATTTCACATTGGGATATGTATTCTGTTATTTCGACGCTCATTCTTGGCCAAGATAGGCACTCGCGTGCTTTTCTCAGGTATCCATTGATTCCTCCTATGTGGGAGCTGGGTAATTGCTTCATGGTCTGATAGCGTAAGGCGTGGGGGACAACAAAACGTTCCCCCCTAAAGGTTAGTCCATGATAAACAGACATCTCATCCCGATTCAGCACAGCAGGGAGGCTTTTCTTGTCCGTGGGCCATCCTGTAAGTATGGGTTCTTTCAGCGGTCGCAAGATTTCATCTTCACGGGTGTGTTTCAGGATTTCATTAAGCTTGTCTTCCGACACTGGTAAGTTCTTCAGCGTGTTGACGATTTCAAAGTCCCCTTGAGTATTCTCGCTTGATGGTAAGTGCGCTTGGCTCAGTGTATCAACTTGGTACATTTGAGCTCCTGGATTGTAGACGATGTTAATGTTTAACTTTTTAATCTTCAACTTTTTTGTTCAGCTTGATTCCCTCTTGCTGGCATCGCTGTAGGAACTCCTTCAAGTTCCTGTCATGATCCTCATTGGCCTGTTCGTGAAATAGCCAAGTTTGAGGTTTTATGAAGAACGTTAGCACTTAAGGATGAATTTTCCTTTTCTCTCCTGAATTAATCGTCGTTCCGACCAGGGTCATTCTTGAGGAACTACCACACCCTTGCCATGTTAAAATGGTTGAAATAGTCACTAAGTGATTACAATAACGTGAATTTATGTTTTGAGATGACGTTCTCGTTGCCGTCGCCGTCTTCGTTGCTTAAGCTCCCTACTGTTTCGATGACGAGTTGTCACGAGAGTATTTCGAGAAGTTGAGAGGAATGAAATGAACAAGATATCACACCCCTTTTTAATGCAGTGCTCAATTTCAGGACAGATCGAAATCGCAATAATGCGATTGGTAGATATTGTTGGCGTTTTCAGCTCTTTGTTTAGGGTACATATCATTAAGGTCTTGAAACAACATCCTATTGAAGATGAAAAAGTCTCACCTTCCTTGCTAAGGGCCGTGCAAGCGACAATCGGAGGATTATTAATTCCAGTAGGAATAACAGTGTGATTTGTGCTTACCGTATTTATATTCGCCGATAAGCCGGTTTATGGTCACCTCGCCACCAGGAAGACTCGCCACCAGTAAACTCGCCACCAAGGGTCATCTCGCCACCACCAAATCGCCACCAAGGCATCACCATCTCGTATTGCTTTGGTGACTCTAGTCAGAGCTATTATAGCACTCACCGGCATAGTAATAGTGTGGCATGGTTTCTATAGGTTAGCTTACAACTATATGTCAGGATTAGCTTCGGTAGTGTAGAGGTTAAGTACAACTCCTCGCAAATCATTGAGCCGAGTTCGACATCGTCCCATCAACTGTAATTATTTTTTTTTTCTAGTCCTAGATTAAGTATTTTTTCCGCAATTTGACAGTGAAATTTTCTCGTCCAAATGGCATCGCTTGTTTACGAAAGGGAAAATTGCATCACCGAAGAGCGTTTGAATGTTGGAATCACTAAGGGGGAACGAAGCTTTTACAGTGCGGAGTTTCGAAAAGTTTTGAAAACCGGGAAATGCGCCAACTGATCGATCGAAATAAAAATTTCGCCTTGGAAAATATCATATTAGGCTTGGATTATGAAAACTATTAACGGATCAAGGCGAGTCTTCCCCTTATAAAAATCAACACAGCTTCCACTAAATGATGTCCTTGTGATGATTTATTACAAATTTCAAATAAGTAACAATATTTACAAACTACTTAAGGCAACGCACTTTAAAAAACTGAAATCGCTACAATAATTATGTAGTCAAAAAGCGATGAAACCAATTTCA